>NC_137509.1:4712500-4772500 GCF_041902795.1 Electrophorus electricus
CCTAAAACTCATCTTTTTCCTCTAGCCTACAACCGTCCTCAACCCTAATCTATCTCTGACTTCTGAGTGATTACACAGATTTGAATATGAATTTGATAACTGGCTCTCCTGTGGCATTTAACCAGTGAGCCGTGTGCCAACGTTGACCAGCACTGTGCACTGTTGATCAGTAACGTGTGGCGGTGAGTCAGCGAAGACGTGCACTGCTGTGGGTGGACGTTACCTCGCACTCAGGCATGCCGATGAAGTGGCAGGCCTGGAAAGCTGCCACAGCCTGGGGAAGTGCTGCTGGGTCAGCCAGCCCTGCAGAGAGAGCCCTGGTCAAAGCTCCGTGCTGGAAACTTGGTGGTACTACACCCAGAACCACATGGCAGCACTCAAAAGGATGCGGGACTCACCCACATCCTCACTGGAGAAACGGACCAGCCTGCGGGCCACGTACAGCGGGTCCTCACCACCTTCCAACATACGGCCCAGCCAGTAGAGGGCAGCGTTCTCGTCCGAGCCCCTCATTGACTTGTGCAGGGCCGAGATGCAGTTGTAGTGTTCCTCGCCTACAATTGAGACGCACTCTGGAAATCTATTACTGAAGCGTGAAGCACTCTAGCAATCAAATACGATAAAGTGAATTTCATTGTACAAAATGTTATTCATGCACATATTTAAGAGAAGTTTCAGAATGAACAATATCTGAATCAGAAAATTCCAGAAAGCAACAAACTAGCTCACATGTATGTGATGGTGAGGTTTCACACTCACTCTCTAGGAGCGGTAATATCCTCACAAGGGTCCTACCACTTCTACACTGATGAATCTTATTTTCTCCACTTGTTCTTCGGATGCTGGCATTTCAACTCGGATTCCCAGCAGACCTGTCCCATATCTCATCATGGACGGCTGTCCGTCGTCTGCAACTGAACCCCAGGGAGCCAGAGCCGTTACGCATTCCCAGGGAATCCCAACTGCCCCAAGATCTGAACATCTCCTTTGAAAACTCACTCATCACAACTTCTGACAATGTGGGAAATCGAGGCACGGTCCTGACCGACCTGAGGTCATTCTGTCCATGCTACAGCTGTCACCTGGACATGCAGGTGTCCCAGGACATTAAGGGGACTCTGCCCTTTGTTTCCAGGGATGTCCCTCCATTGCTTGTCTAGTTCGCTCATCATCTCCAGCCTGGACTACTGCACCTCCCTGCACACGCCACCAGACCCCTGCAGCTGATCCAGAGTGCAGGTGCATGACTCACATTCAAGCTTCCCAAGCTCAGTCGCACACCACTCCACTGTAGCCTTCTCTCCAGTAGCTTCCTGTAATCGGCCCAAAAGTGACGGGGAAGGCCTGCCTTTAGGCCGGTTCTGTCCCAGCACGCAGACAGTGTGTCCTGCCACTTCAAACGCAGTTGATGACGTGCCGCCTCTTCAGGAAGCACTCGATTATTCACATATCCTTCGCTTACGTTCCTGGTTTGTATTCTGTCTGACAGGGCTCTAGTGTAATGGCATGCTAAGACTCAGGATAAGTCTTTCAACCAGGGAGTCAACTGTGAACATCTAAACAGCGATACGGTGCCGCATTCTCAAATCCTCCAGCCTAAACCCCCATGAAGGTCCTCACGATGACACTACAGCGTAGACAAGTGCCGCTCAGCAGGGCTTGAATTAGTGCCAGCAATAACCTTCTGCAGTGCAGGATTACTTCATTAGCACAGCGACTGAGCTCACTTCTGTGAACGACTGCTGTGTAGTATTACTGAAGGGGGAGGGGCCTTTCGTGTCTGTGGGAGCGCTACACGCAACAGCTGAAGAGGTAGGGACCCTTCTTAAGAACAGCTATACTGAACTGCTGAAGCAGGAGGAGGAGTCTGAAGAACAGCTATACTGAACTGCTGAAGCAGGAGGAGGAGTCTGAAGAACAGCGAAACAGAACCGGCGAAAGGGGCGGGGCCTGTGCGAAGAACAGCGATACAGAACCGGCGAAAGGGGCGGGGCCTGTGCGAAGAACAGCGATACAGAACCGGCGAAAGGGGCGGGGCCTGTGCGAAGAACAGCGATACAGAACCGGCGAAAGGGGCGGGGCCTGTGCGAAGAACAGCGATACAGAACCGGCGAAAGGGGCGGGGCCTGTGTGAAGAACAGCTATGTGGAGCGTCTAACGGAGGGGGCGGACCTGCTTGAAGGAACAGAGAGGTGGTCCACCACCGTGTTCTCACTCCAGAACCCTCAGCCACTCCCTAAATGACTGACGGGCTCCACGCAGAACAGAGATGTTTATGTTCTTTCTCCAAGACACCATTTTTAACTTGGTAATTGTTGTTTTGTTAATTTGCTTGTTAATGGTTTAATTGTTAATTTCCTGAGTTAAGACGTGTATTTTCAGGAGGGTACTTAAGGAGCAGGACTGGGAAATGCTGGTAGAAACTAATCCATTTAATACAGAAGATCATTTAAAAGCAACAACCCTGAAACGACATCAGCACTTCCTCAGAAGCAAAGACCTCTGTGACGGTCGTACTTTGAGGTCACTGAGACCGAAGCCCCGTCAGAACGCGCCTGCAGGTCAGAGCAGAGGCCAGACTTGCCTGCTTTGTCGTAGAGGATGTGTGACCTCTGCAGGCCCTCCTTGACGTGCTCCTCCTGGACGAGGACGGGCTGAGCGGGGCGTGGGCCCGACGCCCGAGCCTTGGCCAGGCACGCCTGCACGGCCAGCTGCAGCCCGTTCAGCCCTGCCCGGGCGTCCCCGTCACACAGGTAGGCGAGGGTGTCCAGGGCCTTCTGCTCGATGCACACCCACGGCCTGCACACAGGACAGCACTCACAGCACCTGCCACAAAGGACCGCATGCTTGGAAACGCCAAGGTTATTATTTATGATCTTAAGGCATATTGTTCAGTAAATGACTGCTGTTAATTATTCAGTTACTATATATGCAAGTATGTAGACCCAAAAATAAGGGGAAAAAAGGTGTGGACCCCCCTGGGAGGTGCTCGGGGTGTTAGGAGTTAACCGTTAGAAACAGTACCGAAATGGTGAGCTGCTACCACACTCTTAGCACTACACACTCTGAACCTCCAACTCCAGCACAGTGGCCGGAAGCCCAGCACAGGATGCAGACATGACCCCAGGTCGGGACGTGGCCGAGAGGAAGAGACAAAGCTCAGCTGCCTCACTCCAGATAGTTTAGGGCTGTTCCTGCTCCTGCACACCATGCCAAACTGCACACCAAGCTGAACTGAACCGCATGGTCCGGCAGCATCCTTTCTGAGCCATCGATGCAACAGATCTTTCTCCTGATTGGACAAAAGAGGGCTGTTGTTTCAAATTGGTTACACAACAGTGATCACATCATACTCCTTTAGCTGTACGGGTTTCACGACACTAACAGGAATACTGCAGGCCACCTCACATGACACACTGGTACGACATCACATACATACATAGGTTACCAAACCACCCCTATGTGCTCTTTAAACACATGTGCACGTTCTCACAAAAACAAACAAACCTGTGTACTGGGAACGGCCACTTTCAGGTTACATTAAGACAAGTGCGCTGAACCTTTTAAATTAACAACCAGGTTGCACACTGACTGTGAACTAAAAAGACTCCAAGATTTTTCATAACATTTGTGCAACGTATTCCTCCAAGCACCTGGGTGGCAGTCTGGTGAAGAAGAGAGGACCTTACGGGGTCTGCCACGCCCTGGTGATGAAGACGATCATACGGGGTCTGCCACGCCCTGGTGATGAAGAGGACCTTACAGGCTCAGGGCCAGATGAACGGCTTCCTCCTTGTTCAAATTACCCCCCTTTTCCATCCCCTAAAAAGAGGGGGTGGGTGGGGGGGGCATGTAACCAGAAACAACCCCTCTCCTGCCAATAAACTAGGACGCATGGCAGAGAATATTTTCAGGGTACTGATGAAAGATGCCCTTGTATAACGACCATTAGAGAGAGAAAAAAAAATAATTATATTATATTATATATATATATATATATATATATATATATATATATATATATATATATATATATATATATATATATATATATATGAGAAGAACAATTCTAGTTAGATAATTACAAAAACTCTTTTTAGTCTAGTTTTCTGCTTAAACTTAAATCAGGATATCACCCACATAGTACGCGCAAGTCTAACGTCACAATCACGAAAGAATCAAGAAGTCAAGAACTTGATTAATCATCAGTCCGTCCACATGTGCGTAGCAGAACTAAGTGTTCTTCCAGGGTAGAGACAGCGTCTAGGTTTACAGGAGCAGACAGCACTAGTGCACAAAACAGTGTGCAAACCAAGAGCACTGAACTGCTATACAGCAAACCTGGCAATAAGACATGACAAAACGTTCAACATCCTCAATAACAGGACAGTTGTTCTGTTCACTGCCGCCGCGACCCAGTAAGCTTTGGACCGAGCGGCGGACTATAAATGACTTTCTTCTGAACACAGCAACCGCAGCTGGTGGGACAACCTACGGAGCACGCACAAAAAGCACCTGGTCTCGGGGAAGCATAACCCGAGCAAGGATAAAGAGGTACACTGGAAAGCACCAAATATAACAGCGCCACCGTAATCTTCATACATACAGAAAACTCCAATGTAGCAAGAGCCTCTTCACCCAAGCCTCCACTCGAGCCTGCATTACCATGACGACAGAAAACAAACCGCTGTAGAGTAAACGTGAACAGGAGCTGGAATGCACTGATAGGGGCCTTCTTTGCTCAGTTTTTGTTCTGTGCTTCACAACTCATTGCTGAGGGAAAGTACAAAATAATCTGAAAAAATATTATTTTATTTTATTACGTGCACCGAATAGGGCCCTCCTGACCTTTGTCACGATTTGACTTCAGTGTGCAAACCGAGAGTGACGCACTCAATCCTGACCAAAAACAGCTCTGCCTGCTCACTGGACTTTCCCAGGAATATGGAGCGATGACTCATGCCAGACTCTCTGCTACTGCTCGGAAAAAAAGTTACTGAGCGCTCAGCTGTGGGCGGGAAGGACATAGAGTCCTTCTGGGTGTTGGGTGACTAATGAGAAGGAGACGCAGCCGAGACCTTCGTCTCAGGCTTTAAACGCAAACAAGACGGTAGCCGTGTCTTTAACGGTAGCCGTGTCTTTAACGGTAGCCGTGTCTCACAGCACACATTTCTGTCTTCACACAGCACGCGCCCGCAGTGGTACCTATCCCTGTTTCAACGATCAAAAGCTCACACAGACGCAGCACTTCCCATGTAATACATGTCATCGCACGGATGTCACACAATGGGCGAGGATAAAATGGCAAAACATTCTGCGAACATGAAGACCCAAATCAAATACGGAAGAACACAATCTTTAATTCAAGATATACGCTGGTTGGCAAGTCTGGATAAAAAGAGCAATATTAGGTCAATAATAATAATAACTTTTTTTTAAATCAATCAAGCGGTTGGGTCTGATCACCAGCATCCAGCAATTTGGCTTGAAATGATAGAAGAATCCATAATGTGAATTAAAGACCTACAGTACTGAAACTCCTGCCTTTTTTTTTTTTAGCAATCATGCTACCTTTCACAACAACACAAGATGCCTAAAGAGTTACAGCAAAGATCACCGACATATTTGTACCACGTCACAAATGACCACAGCAGGCCCATAATCCGCAACGAAGGTGGCAGGTGTAGCTCCCGGCATTGGTGTCTCCGTTCATTGGTGGTCTGAACGCACACCAAAGCTACCGAGGGCCGTCAGTGCCTGTGGGCATCACACCGTGTCTGTGGCATTCCCAGCACGGCTTGCACCACCACAGGTAATTGTGGGAATCTGAGAGTGTTAACACAACATAATGCGTTCAAAAAAATGCATGACAAATGCAAAGCACGGTGAGAAACCATCGTGCCATTCCACACCTCATTAAAATTCACAAACAGCATTTTAATATAGTTGATTTTGTCTCGCTAACCAGGGAGGTTGTTATGACAAATGACAAACGTCTTAAACCTGAAAAGGTTATACGAGCTGGAAAATGTTTCATTGCTGTGTTTGACCGGCAGCCTTCGGATTTCCAGTCCAGTACCTTAACTCCTGAGCTACCACTGCCAATAAAAGTAGGCAGTACGAGTGATTCTTCCGTGCAAAAAGCCCAGCAACACTGCTGCGCGTGAGGCATGCGCAACCACCAGAACGTGCCCCCATCCTATCAGGCTCTCTGGTGTATTGAGAAGATCCTCACTCAAAAATAACAGCCAATCAGTTGTGCGATTGAAGCTGAATAGCTGTGAACACAGTAAAGGCCAGATGGCAAATTGTGCATGTCAACAGTTAGCATGTAATCCTCCATCTGTTAAAGGCACCAGTAAGATGTGTTTACCCAACTAGTGACAGGAAATGGAAGGTATGCCAGTCATGGCATTTAGTTTGTGATCATCATGCAAGTAATTGTGATTAATGCTCAATTTCATGCTTTTTAATTCCTCAATTACATAACACCCAACAACAGCTGAATATTCGAACATATAAATAAATGAATTGTCTTAAGGCATTTTATGCTTTATAAACAAAAATTGCAGCAAGAATAAATGAATTCAAGCATAGTCTGCTTTAAACTACACAAAGCACAGGAGCAGAGCCAGCTGCCATTAGGGAGCAATGCAGTGGTAAATCTTAGTAAGTCATCTCTCATGAGGAACAGACTCCACCTAAACAGAGTACACCTGAACAGGAAGAATAGACTCCACCCGAACAGGAGGAACAGACTCCACCTGCGATTTCTCCACTTGATAAGCTGTTGCTGGCGTCTCTCAGAACGCCACAGCAACTCTCAGAATGAAAAGAACAGTGTGGGTACGCAGACCCTTAAACCTGATACTCACTTCTAAAGTTAACAGCCACACACACCTCCTTCCATCCCGCTCCCTCACACACACGCACACGCACACAGGACAGGTATGATTCTCTCCGGCTACTGACGCTGGCCACAGCTGTGCGTGCCAGTGAACTCCTGCGCCACACGTTAGGACCGAGACTCCAGCCGACATCCTCAACACACCTGGACAGAAACTAGAAGCCCTGCAGTTGTAGCGGACGCCACGGATGATAGCGTCGGGAGGGAGAAGGCTGACCCGGCCCGTGTTTACCGCAGGCACAGGCTGAAGCAAATGCATCTGCCTACAACAGGTGAACCACTGCACTGACAGAAACTAGCAGCACAGTAACAGAGGCAAACATTGCATGCTGTCATTTAAGACACCAACCCCTCAGATTGAAGCCTCCTGGTTAAAGGCTAAAAAGGCACTGCAGAGTCAGACCAGTAAGAATTTAGTTTTACTACGTGTTACTACGTGTTGCGTAAATAAAGGTGTCCGGTTTCAAAAGTACGTGTATATTATGATATGTATATGTTTCCATGGGGAGTTGCGGTGTGACACTGGTGTTCTGTTTACAGCAGCAGGAGCTCCAGGCTCCTGCCCTCGAGTAGTCAATACCACCGCCAAACAGCCTCATGTTTAGGTGACACACACACACACACACACACACACACACACACACACACACACACACACCTTCCAGCTCCCAATGGCAGACTAATGAATAAATTACCTAAATAAAGCATGATAGGACGGCTCAGAGACGTGGCTAAAGTCAACTTTCAACCAATCAGAGACCGGGGACCAGTTTCCAGGTGCCAGGCGGGATGACCGGGATTCCATGCATGCTACGATAACAAGGGCGCATTAACAGGACTCGGCAGTTCTCACAGACGGCTACACGCGCAAACACACACACACACACACTTACTCTGAGCACTGCTCTGCAGAAGTAGAGCAGCCCTGTTCCGGATCCTCGTCCAGCAGCACGTGCAGACCGAGCAAGCCAACGGCCCGGCGCAGTATCGAGGTCATTGCCTCGACGGACAGCTTCTCCAGAACAAGAACCCTGCAGCGGCTCAGCAGTGCACTGTTCACCTGGAACGAGGGGTTCTCTGTGGTCGCCCCGATCAGAGTGACCGTCCCGCACTCCACGTGGGGCAGGAACGTGTCCTGGCGGGAAGACAGGAAGTGACAAAGTCGGAAGGAGGAAGGAGAAGGGTCGGAGGATTGGGGGCAAAGAGAAAAAGGTCCTGACCATCCCTCAGTGTCAAAGGTCAGTAGTTCACAGGGAGAGCTGGGAGTTGAAGTTTGGATGACTGTTTTGTAATCAGAAATATTAAAACAAAAGCTTTAACCTGAAATATGCAGTGTACCTACAGTGTACTGCACAGAGAGGTCTGGTTACACAGAGTGTCATACTGTAACTATCTTACGCCAAGACACACGGTGAAACACTAAATTGACAAAAAACAAAACAAAAACTCACATGGTTGAATATTCCAGTTGAACATTCCTTTTTGTTTCAAAAGTAAAGATTGCAAAATAGCATGATCTTATAAAACATTGCTTTTTCATTAGACCCTTACATATACCTCCCTGCTGCCAGCTGCAAGCTGTGATAGCTTTTAATTACGTTTGTGCAAGAAGCTAAGAGGCGTTCGGGTGATAAGTGAGCTTTTGTTTCGGTCATGAGTCCATGAGTCCACTGCTGAGCTGAATTAGTGCTCAACATCAGGGCTGAACTTGTTTGCTCCCAAATTATCCTCATTCTGAATCCAACAAACTGAAACAGGGTCCAGGTGATAACCTGGTGTCGATGAAGACAAATGCAAAAATAAAATGACTGGCAACTAGTACTGTGTAGATTGGTTATCTAATCTTATAGTGTGGTGTGGTAAACACTATGAACCACCATGTGCATTAGGAGGGACTCTTACTCTGCGCATAACTGGAGCTCAACTGAAGTTGCTGCAGCGAAGATGAACCTTATGGGCCGTCCGCTCCTGTATTGGCCACGCTGACCCTTACAGTTCCTCGCGTATGAAAACTGCTTACTGCCCTCTGCATCTCAGAAGATTCCTAGACTTCCTACCTGCACCACAGCTCAAGGGCAGGGCTGTTTTTTGGTCTCGTTCAGTTAGGAAATGATAAAACTTTATCTTCAGTAAATCTCTTGGACATGGACCATCCTTTGAGCCCAGAATTCTTTCCACTTGAACAGCGTGGCCTCTGTGTGCTTAAGGGGTTGTAATTTTACAGCACGGTAGGACTTATTCAGTTCCAAAATAACTCCGGGGTGGGGGTGGGGGGTTGTTTGGTTGTGGAACTGAATTTAGAACCCCTGAATCCAAAGCAAACCAAAGAGGCCCGGAGGAAGATGCCATGTCCTGACTGAAGGACACATCCCTGAGACTATTTTCAGCAGTGTGTTCTTTCACTGTGAGTTATAAGACTGAAGACAGATTGCCCAGGGGGGGGCCTGGCTCAGGGACCGCATACAGCGTCCTCTCTCTGGTGGGACACAGAATGGCAGCCACCTTTCAAACACCATGCCATTTCACGTTTCACACTAAACGCACAATGACAATATCTCAGATCCTTGACTGCCATCTTCCTCATGCACCACTTACTTTTAACTGAAAATTTGATTTAAGATATTCAAATAAAATTGTAAGCTACCCAACATTCTGTCATTAGTTTTCAATCAATTTTGTTGTCATTAGAAAGCACTGTTATCTTCACCTCTAGCTGTCGTCTATAAAATAACTATATACTTTGTCCATCGCTTTTATAGATTAATACAACGGTTTTATTTAAAATACGTTGGACCTAACCTTGAACTGACCTGCTGAGATTTGTTAAAGCGATGAATTTCATCGATGAAGAGGATGGTTTTCCTCCGGCAGAGGCGGAGCTCGTTCTGGGCCTGTTTGATGACCTCTCGCACCTCATTGGTCGATGTGCTGGTCGCTGAGAGAGTGACAAAGCGTGCCGTGCCCTTCTTTTTACTGGAGCTTGAAATGATGTGGGCAAGGGTCGTCTGCAAATAAAAACAAACAAAAAACAAAGTCTGATTTTCCACAATTCTCAGCCGCAAACTGAGAATGACCTGTAAGTGCTTCCTGACATATATACAAACAAATCAAAGTAAATAAATAACCACCGATGCTCAAAAAATGGTCACTTGTCAAAAACGTACCCGTTTCTATTCTCAACCAGCATAAATATGATTCTTGCAGAGAAAAAGAGCACCAACACCCGATGTGATTTACCCTTCCAACTGGAATTAAGCAGTCATTACTTTCTCGATGAAAAAGGATAGAAACCAGCGGTGTACAACGCATAAAGCGCGTTCCCCTTCTACACCCCTTCCTCCTCAATAAATACTGTAAATTACATTTGTCATTAAATTACGATTCCAAATACAGCTCAGCACTCCTCAAACGCAGCGCCAATAGTCTACAAAACAAAAGTAGCGCGTATGCCGCAGGCTCGTCGTTAGCCAGACAGTTCATCTCTCAGCTCATCTTTCATAAACTCCGTCTGTGACTTTTCCCTTTCTGACTATGATTTGTAGATGGAGTTGGCCCGCTTCACTGAACTATTCTGAGACTGAAGGCGTTGGAAAAGGCTTTTCAACGAGGTACGCAACATGTCTCACCTGCAGCCAGCTGTCTACGGAGGCGTGTACAGCGACGTTTCGCGAACAACCCAATAGGCTCTCCTTCAGAACAATGGGAAGGGCCAGCTGCTACAGGCCCGCCCGGTCGTGAAACTCATACATTTGATTGGTCAGATTTCCTGTCATTTTGCTAATACACTTGTATCGCAGTAGGTCATGTATGCGCACACACACCAGTCCCTACTGTGCTATTATCACATAAAACGCATCCTTATAGTAACCAAGAATATGTCACTTTGCCGCTAGGCAAAGGTTCAATATGTTTATATTTTACTTTATTCATTAAATGTTTATATTACTTCCCTTTGAAACCACAGGAAGGGTTAGGAGGGCCTGACTGCATATCACCGGTAAAAAGCAGCGAGAGCGATCAACAAGTGAGCTACAGCAGAGACATTTTTGGTTTTTTATTTTCCAAAGCGCTCACTTTCCCTCAACATAAGCCCTTTTGGTACAGTTTCTGAGTGAGTGACCGTGAAACTCATCATAGTATCACAAACTAATAGAATCAGTGAAGAACCGACGGCGAGCAGACAGCTTTTAGCAGGTTCAACGCTCCCGGTCATTAGTTTGTTAATCCAAGCTTCCTCTTGCAACTGCCTCTTAGTCTCCTGCTGGGCAACTGAGTTGCAGAAGGTAAAACAGCAGGATTAGCAGTGTGTGAGGGCCTTAAACAGGGGCATTAAGTTAGACCTGCGCCTAGCATCTATAAACATCAACACACACACACACACCTGCCTTTTCCGAATCGGACCGTGCTGCTAACACAGCCAAAGAGCAAACCAGGGATCTGTTGTCATGCCAGCGTAAAATGCCAAGACGTTCTCCGTTTATGGAGCCTGCGCGGCGCGAGGATGGGTTACACATTCCGCAGCAGCCGAAAGGGCCTCGCGTCTCTGCACGAGAAGCGCCGTCAAGCATGCGTTAATGTGGCGACGCCGCAGTGTGAGGAATGACCCCAAATGAAGCTACGTCTTGTTTAAATTACCTCAAGCTCTCTTAGTCTGCAGCAAAAATATTAATCTTTCCAAGAAGCCAGTTTTCTGAATTTTCCAGTCTTGCATACAAAGGAATAATTAGGATACACAGCCTAAACTAAGGTCTTAGTTTGGGATGGACCCTCGAAGACCATAGCTGCAAGACAAAGTTAGAATGAGTCAATTTGAAAATATCAGTGTGAGGTTATGCAGGTGTTCACCATATTCTATCAACTTATTTCCTCTATGGAGACCGGGAAGTTATTGTATACTTCACTGGGAGTCGGGCAGAAAGGTTTGACAGTAGGCCTACTGAATTATGTATGGCCGAGACAAACTGCTTTTAATGCGTATGCACATGTTGCTACAGCTTAACACAAGAATCAATTTCTAAGTTTTAACCTTTCCACATCCGGGCGGACCCCAAAGGATGAGTGAGGGAATCTCCTGCGACTCCAACAGCGACCGCAGCAGCGTCTGCTCTCCCACCACTTTATTTTGCCCAAAATAGTCCTCCAGCGTACTGGGTCTCATGCTGTCCGCCAGGGGCCTGTCTGCGCTAAGCAGGGCGCTCAGTGCAGCCCCGCCGCGCTGGGGCAGCGTCGCACCCGTCACCCCGCGGCTGGCGGACGCCTCCGTGTCCATCCGCGGCGTAGCCCTGGACGGGGTGAACACTGGGAAGAGCGCCGCGGGCGGACTGGCGTCTAGTTGCGCTTCAGTCCCGGTGCCTCCGGGCGCCGCGGCGCTTTCAGCTTCGCGGCCAGTGCGAGACTTCTTGGCCGGCGGTCCGTCCTCTCCGCCCGGCGCGGGTTGTAGTAAGCACGCATCCAGGTGCGCGTTGATCCGGAGAGGCTCAAATTCACCCGCGCAGACGGGGCACCGCACGCGACCTGTCGACTCCTCCGCCATGTTTCGGTGCGCGCCACAGGGTTTCTGACGTCAGGGGTTAGTTTATAACCGGCTTTCGTTTTGTTTCTTTTCTGTAAATACAGCAGTTTACGGTCATTCGTTATTTAAATCATTTCGCACCATTTTCAGGCATATTTCTTTGCTCCATAATCTAAACAGTTCCGTGTGGAATGTTTTTTTTTTTTAAAAAAGGTCATGAACTTGAAAGGAATTGTGGGAGTTGTAGGCTGATTATAAAGACGCTTAAATTGCCTATGCTGTATTTTAAACTGTTTAAAAATAATTAGTTATGCAATAAACAAATAGTTTTGATGTGGGTCAATAATAAAATAAAAACCCAGATCACTTAAAATGATAAAATTCGACTCTGAACAATAATTGTCCAGGCATTACAAAGCATGCGTGAAGTCTGGCTTGTCATTCTTACTTGGCATACTTACGATTCAGGGCACAGAAATGGCAGTCCTAAATTATCACAATGTATTTATAATCCATATCTTGCATTTTGACCTCCTCCTATAACCTAATACTCTAACTCATATTTATAATTTACACCTCCTCCTATAACCCAACACTCTCTGACTCATCCATTGTTGCTACAGCTGTAAGACGTCTTGCCCGGAGAGGCCAGGTTTGGCGGGGGCACAGGGGTTGAATCCGGCAGCTACGGCATCATGCGAGCCCCCTCTCCAGCTGGTCGGACTGACGGGGATACGCCAGAGGCCAGACAGCAAGGGACTGGGAAGCTTGACCTTCTCCCGGCACCTGGAGAAGGTGGAGGCCATGCGCTGCTTCTGGGAGCTCAAACAAACTGAGTTAGACGCAGATTGCCAGCGGGTGAGGCTCCCGATGTGTGCATCACACTTTACAGATTACAGGGGAGTACTGTAGACAAACAAACAAACAAACCATCCCCACAAAATCCCCCTACATGCAGATTCCTTCAGTTTACTTACATAAAAGACGGAGTTACACAACAGTTAAGTTCAAAGTTCAAAGTTCAAAGAGGTTTTATTGTCATTTCAGCTATATACAAGTACACAACAAAAACGAGACAGTGTTCCATGATGCAACACAAAACAACAGTGCAACAGACAACACTACATAAGTGCAAACAGTCCAATATAGTGCAAAAATGTCATTAAATAAACATTAAATAAACAATAATAAATACAGAACAGGACAAATACAAAATGAGTAGACAGTGCAATTATTTAGTGCAGTACACAGTACTGGGCATATGTAAAGTGAGTTGTGCATAGCAATCAGTGACATGCTACCCTGAACATAGCAGTCACCGATAGCAGCCAGAACAGTTCAGAGTACAGTGCTGGTTTAGTACAGTACTCCAGCAGCAAGTAGGATAATGTGCAAGACTGCAACAGGAGTGCATAGTTTATTTGTGTGAGGTTTGACTTCAGCACTAGTCCGATGCAAAACAATGTGTGAGTGTGTGTATAGATATGTATGTATGTATGTACGTATGTGCGTATGTATGTGTGTGTGTATGTGTGTGTGACTGTGTATAAGCATGTATAAAAGTGCCGATTTGGGAATCTGAATTGGAATTGGAGTTAGCCAGAGTTCAGGAGTCTAAAGGCTTCTGGGAAAAAGCTGTTGCACAGTCTGGAGGTGCGGGACTGGATGCTGTGGTACCTTCTTCCAGATGGCAAAAGGGTGAACAGTTCATGTGAGGGGTGTGTGGGGTCTTTCACAAAGTTAGGAAACAATTGTACACATGGAACGTTCTGTACGAGCCTTGCTTCAATGTCGACTACCTCACGGAATGATGAATATCTACCTCGCTGTTGTTGAATATTAATGTTGTTAGCCTGTATAGGAGCAGGAGTAACCAGGTTATCACCTTATTGTAGTCACCAAGACTTACAAAGATTGAAAGTACAGATAATTAAAAAATATTGTTTCTGGACAAATAAAAGGCCTGAAACATTAGTGAACACAAGGTCATGTGTATAAAACCTGTGATTATGATTTAAGGCCTACATGATTTCACGGCCACTATTTCATGGAAACTTGATGGTACGTTACCACCATCTAGTGGACCATACAGTTTGTGACCAGAACGGCGATGACAGCATTTATCCACCAGGTGGCGCTCTATCAATCGTATTAAGAATGTACGGCTTGTATTTAGCGAGTTACTTATAGGAACGGTAGTTTACCGATTAAGATTTATCCCCACTTCAAATTCCCATGAATAAAGTTTATGGATTGGAACAACAGCTGATTATAAATGACCTGATTGTAACTAAATTGTAAATATTATGTTCTTTGTTACCGGCTTTTACACACATACACACACACACACACACACACACACACACACACACACACACACACACACACACAGGTTCCAAAACCACCACTAGGAGGGTATATGTGTACCCAGAATGCTTTCAGTTTACACAGATAGTTTATAGATATCTACACATGCTGAATGTCTGGGAGTAAAACATTTGTCAGCACAAGTTCATGTGTATAAAACCTGTGAAGACAAAAAGGTAAATGCAGTAATAAAACATTCCATAAATACAAAAACACAACACTTTATCATCAACATTTCTAACAGCATGCAGTATCTGACATACATTTTAATGTGTGTGTGTGTGTGTGAATGTACATGCGTACATTCGTGCGTGTGTGCGTGCGTGCGTGTGCGCGCGTGCGCATGCACGACAGTGCCTGGCAGGGATCTGTGATTATCTCAGTATTACGCTTGGCCTTTGGCTGAATCTTAGACAGCACCCATCACTCACATACTTGGCTCCGGCTTCGTAGGTCTTGGACACTGCAGACTCTTTACTGCTGTGCAGTGGTTTTACTTTAAGACCCACTTAAGACCCACTATAGCAACATATGGCTGCTCCCACTCAGACCTCAGTGGTCTGATGTGGTATGGAGATTACAGTCAACCAGTGCTGAAATAATCCCCCCAAACCATGAGGCTATAATACCCTAATCCCAATTACACTGTAAATAGGATGAGATTTTTGGCTGATGAATTGAAATGAATCACTCAGCAGTCTTAAGACAAATGAGAGCAAGGCAGAAGATCCCAAACTCCAAAACATTTTAGAGCCTTTTAATTCAGTTAAGTGAGTAAAGAGCATTAAAGTTGAGATAAGTCTACAGTCAGGCAAGTGTCAGTAACACTTACACCAGCAAAGTGGCAGCCTTTACATTCTGATACTGTAGATACTGTATTCTCTAGAGTAAAATCTGAGGGAACCAACATCTACAGAGCTGCACATTAGAGGCAGCAGAGGAAGCTACTGACAACTGACCCACTGTCCCTAGGCTGGACGGTAACTCAGTGGTCAGAGCTACTGACCAGCAGCCGGACATCTGAGGATAAGTTCACAGCGTTTACGTTCACATCTGTTGACACCAGCATTGTGCTGAGACGTTGTTCCCGCATGTAAACGTGCACGGGGTGTGTGTACGGCGCACGTGCGCGGCACTTTGGAAGAGGTCTTAGCTGTCTGTCACCTCATGTGTGGGTAGCAGCGGTTGCCGAAGCCCAAAGCAGACCGACACCTCTCCTTTGCCTTCGCCATAGTGCGAAAGGTGCAGCGTAGCGGGTGAGAGTTGGGGCTGTTTTCTAACACCCATGTTCCAGCAGCTGTCTCCTGTTTGTCACCAGGACAAGTACTTTTGCACCCCCCCAGAGAGCGGGGGGGGGGGGGGGGTTCGTGGGTATGTTTCAGTGGAGGGAAACTGATTGTTGGGATTGTTCTGAGGCCTGTGTGGTGTTTAGAGGGGTAACTCTGCCACCACCAGTCACATACTGTGATCACTCTGGTTGAGTCACCGAGCAGGGTTCCCTCCTGGCGGCAGTGCGCATTAGAGAGTG
Source organism: Electrophorus electricus (assembly GCF_041902795.1). NCBI lineage: Eukaryota > Metazoa > Chordata > Actinopteri > Gymnotiformes > Gymnotidae > Electrophorus > Electrophorus electricus. The sequence continues at coordinate 4,728,815 of NC_137509.1, forward strand.
CTAGGAGCAGGAAGTGCAGGCCACTGGACAGGAACATGGAGAACTTCTTGAAGGGAAGAGACATTTGGCTGGTGGGAAGTGTGTGCCTGATAGCCTCATACCTGTGGAGCTGGCTCTGGGACCTTCTGTCTTACCTCGGAAAGAGCAGATCTTCCTCATCCTCACCTTCCTCGCATGTGCAGGTAGAGCCTTTCCACTCGTCAAAGGCCATGGTAAGGGCGGTGGATCGAGGCCTGTTCCTCCTCCAGAGTTCTGGGCTGGTAGTCAGGGCTTAGCAGGAGGGTTTGAGCATGTTAGCGGCCGCGCGGGTTTGCGGGAATGCTCACGTGGGTCGAGATCGGTTTTGGTGAGGGTTTGAGTTTGATCTGTTTGAGTTTGTCCGAATATTCGCATGGGTCACGATCTGTTCTGGTGAGTGTACACAGCATTGAAATGACTTGTACTGGACCAATGACTCGTACATAACATCTCAGCGTTATGAGATTGTGATATATTATTGTCACTGCAACATGCAAATATCAGTCAGAAAAGGTATATGATAAAAAAATGATAATGGCTGGGTCATTATGTTCTTGAACTACAATCACAGATTACACAAATGTAAAATGTTAAAATCCTGTACAGATGTTTGATTGAATGTAGTTAAATCCAGTTTGGTTATATTTGTATAATGCATTTTTTTAAACAAAAGTCTGTTGTGTGTCATGAGAAACGTAGATGAGGGAGCACCTGATATAGCGATGAATGAAACACTTGCATGCGAGCGCAGTAAGGGATCTGTCTCCACGTGTCAGGCAGGCTTGGCAGGAGAGAATCTGAGGCACCACCTGACTGCAGTGTCAGTCTGTGTGTGCACACAGAGAGAATTTCTATCCTTCCATGTTACCATCACATGTTTATGTAGCAACCAGGGGCAGGTGGCATGCCATTCAGGCACTGGAGAAACACAACGAGAGGTTTCTCACAGACAAATACATCATGTACATGTTTTTCCATGGCAACGACATGACATATCGTAATATAAATAGATTAGTATTTACATCACTGGGCCAGATATATTTTGGGCAAAGTATACAGGCATGTATATATAGCATGTTGCTTGGAGATTAGTTTAAGTTGTCTAACTATACTAATATCATGTTATTGTTTTTACACACTGACAGAATGAAATACTGTATACAGTACACGGGAAACAAACCTAACCAATCCCAGGAAATTAGTAAATGGGGGATTATGCTCCATAAAGAGTTTATGAGATGCTACAGAGCCATTTGTGAGGATTGTCAATCCTGTTTTGTTAGCCCTATAATCTAAGACAGAATTCAATATTGTAGTAAACTTGGATTAGCTGTGACTCCACTTCTCTGTGATATCATTCTCACTGTGTACAGCCAATCAGATGTTCCAACTTTGTACAGCCAATCAGTTGTTCCTATTGTGTACAGCCAATCAGATATTCCTATTGCATACAGCCAATCAGATGTTCCAACTGTGTTGGACAAATTTCAGCCAGTTGGTGGATGTGATGTATATTTATTGATAACAGAGACAACATGTGTGGCCTCAGTCTTGTTGACTCTACTAGGTTTAAATCAATTTCAAATCAAGTAGAACTCTACTGTCATATGTAAATGGTGAAGGTTTTGGTGCATCATGTAAGACAAAAGAATGCATGTGCATACAGGGAACCAGTTGTATTTCCAGTAGCTCAGATAACAAGTGAACAGAGTGCAGTGGAGAGCTCCAGATGGCTACCAACCCATTTCTCTGTTTGGAAACGCTCACATACCAGGCTTCCTTAAAACACTGACATGGAAATGACTCCCACAGCCAGACCATTCCTTTTAGTGTCTTTTTAACTCCTGTCTAGTCCATCTGCAAGAGCGTTGTGTTTGTAATAAGCCGAGACTTACTTGTTGTCTTGCGCTGGAACTATTAGGCTAATGCCGTTAAGTAATGGAACATTATGATCACTAATTAGCATCTTGTAAACTGAGGCTATGTTTGAGACAAAATTACTGCAGGCAGGCATATTTGCTAAAGGTGCTAAGGAGTAACTATGGTCACAGAGAATCTCCCGGGTGACCAGAGCCCCGTGGAAACTGCATGGACCACCAGGTTCTCAGTGGCTTATTATCCTGTCTGGAGATGCTGGGTTCCACTCCCTGGCAGCCAGCTCCGTTTCCAGAGGTGTGGTTGGTAAAGCACTGGACAGGATGGTGCTGACCTTGAATCTCCATTTGTGTACTGATGGACCTACTCTATTAGTCTTTTTCCATACTATCCAAGTAAAGAAACAATCAACTTGTTTAATTTGCTTCCAACTATGATGACAAAATAGTGCTCCTTCCGATACTAGTACGCATGAACCATGAAAACAACAACACATACGGTGGAAAGAAAAGAACTGGATTATATAAGGTATGTTTATAGATATATCAGTTATATCCTGAGTTTAAAAGAACTGGATTATATAAGGTATGTTTACACATATATCAGTTATATCCTGAGTTTAAAAGAACTGAATTATATAAGGTATGTTTACACATATATCAGTTATAATTTAAAAGAAGGAAAAAGTTCACATTTTTATTTTTAATTAAAAATTTAAGTGAACATGAAGCCGAAATTCCCCCATATAAAACCTGCTCGTTTTTCATAAAATATACAATACAATATTGCATGTCAGATATATCAGATAAGTTTGAAGGTATTTTATTGCATTATTATGAAAATTCCTCATAGTCAAAGCCGTCTCTTTCTGGTTTAAAAAGTCTTACCATGACCAGTCCTGGCCCTGCATATCACGCCCGTAGCCAAAACATTTAGGGCAGGACCTCAACAGCAGTCTTACTCAGTAGACATGCTGGAAGCTTTCAGCTGCCAGGTCTTTTATAACCAGTGGGTGCAGACTCTGGGACTAGGCTGCAGCATTCTGCTTCCCACGGGATGATGGAATACCTGATAGCAAGTTTGGCAATTATTCTTGAGCAGCAATGTGATTTTGGCAGATGGAAAACCAAAAACAGTCGGGAATGAAAAGTCAAAGTTTTTCTGTAAGCCTCTATAAAGGGAGAGACAAATGAAAGGGCGTGTGATGCGTGTGATGCGTTTGTTGCGTGTGATGCGTGTGATGCGTGTGCTGGGTTAAAGGGTGTGTGCTGCCTGTGCTGCGTTAAAGGGCGTGTGATGCGTGTGCTGGGTTAAAGGGCGTGTGATGCGTGTGCTGGGTTAAAGGGCGTGTGATGCGTGTGCTGGGTTAAAGGGTGTGTGCTGCCTGTGCTGCGTTAAAGGGCGTGTGATGCGTGTGCTGGGTTAAAGGGCGTGTGATGCGTGTGCTGGGTTAAAGGGTGTGTGCTGCCTGTGCTGCGTTAAAGGGCGTGTGATGCGTGTGCTGGGTTAAAGGGCGTGTGATGCGTGTGCTGTGTTAAAGGGTGTGTGCTGCCTGTGCTGCGTTAAAGGGTGTGTGCTGCCTGTGCTGCGTTAAAGGGCGTGTGATGCGTGTGCTGGGTTAAAGGGCGTGTGATGCGTGTGCTGGGTTAAAGGGTGTGTGCTGCCTGTGCTGCGTTAAAGGGTGTGTGCTGCCTGTGCTGCGTTAAAGGGCGTGTGATGCGTGTGCTGGGTTAAAGGGCGTGTGATGCGTGTGCTGGGTTAAAGGGTGTGTGCTGCCTGTGCTGCGTTAAAGGGCGTGTGATGCGTGTGCTGGGTTAAAGGGCGTGTGATGCGTGTGCTGCGTTAAAGGGCGTGTGATGCGTGTGCTGCGTTAAAGGGTGTGTGCTGCCTGTGCTGCGTTAAAGGGTGTGTGCTGCCTGTGCTGCGTTAAAGGGCGTGTGATGCGTGTGCTGGGTTAAAGGGCGTGTGATGCGTGTGCTGGGTTAAAGGGCGTGTGATGCGTGTGCTGGGTTAAAGGGCGTGTGATGCGTGTGCTGCGTTAAAGGGCGTGTGATGCGTGTGCTGGGTTAAAGGGCGTGTGATGCGTGTGCTGGGTTAAAGGGCGTGTGATGCGTGTGCTGGGTTAAAGGGCGTGTGATGCGTGTGCTGGGTTAAAAGGCGTGTGCTGCGTGTGCTGGGTTAAAAGGCGTGTGATGCGTGTGCTGGGTTAAAAGGCGTGTGATGCGTGTGCTGGGTTAAAAGGCGTGTGATGCGTGTGCTGGGTTAAAAGGCGTGTGACGCGTCTGCTGGGTTAAAAGGCGTGTGACGCGTGTGCTGGGTTAAAGGGCGTGTGACGTGTGTGCTGGGTTAAAAGGCGTGTGACGCGTGTGCTGGGTTAAAGGGTGTGTGCTGCGTGTGCTGGGTTAAAAGGCGTGTGATGCGTGTGCTGGGTTAAAGGGCGTGTGATGCGTGTACTGGGTTAAAAGGCGTGTGATGTGTGTGCTGGGTTAAAAGGTGTGTGACGCGTGTGCTGGGTTAAAGGGCGTGTGATGCGTTTGCTGGATTAAAGGGCGTGTGACGCGTGTGCTGGGTTAAAAGGCGTGTGATGCGTGTGCTGGGTTAAAAGGCGTGTGACGCGTGTGCTGGGTTAAAGGGCATGTGATGCGTTTGCTGGGTTAAAGGGCGTGTACTGCGTTAAAAGGGTGCGTGCTGTAATATTAATTGCTATTCTCGAGGGATTATTTACATTTTTCATTTAGTTTTCATCCACTATTTTTAAACTACCTTTAACTAAACACTTGGAGTGGTATGTTTGTCTGTCCACCTGCAGCATGTCTGCCAATAGCAGGTTTTATGTCTATAGTAGTCAGGCTGGACCACAGCAAACTCATGAGAGTCACATGGAAAGGTTTCATGACTGAGTATGTGCAGGGACTCTGTTAACTGGCCTCCTATAAGGAGCACAGTGAGGATGGATTACTTAAGAGTTACCCTTAACCGAGATGTGGCAGTTGTCATTTGTGGGTGTTTTAAAGTGAGGAAACGTGAAAGGCATTTCTGTTGAGTGTTTTTTGCAAAGTTAAGGGCTGAAGTATGTTTATAGGACTAAATTAATGTGTTTTTGTTGGTGCTGGGTACACACACAGACAACCTCAGTAGAGTCTCAAGTTCTGACCTCTTGTTTACATTTTTACAATTGAGCTGACACTTTTATCCAAAGCACTTTACAATTATGACTGAGTACAACTTGAGCAAATGAGGGTCAAGGGCCTTGCTCAGGGGCCTTCTAAGTACTAGTCAAGTACCTTAACCACTGACCAAGTAAGAAAACTGCTGTGTGTGCGCGTACTCGTTCACCACGAAATCTGGAAAAAATTCTCAATCTTGCCTTTTTTGAATGCCCCCTTTTTTTTTCTGTTGATTACAAGAGGTCCTGCTTTGTGGAGTGGACAGAGTCCTGAATTACTTTGTTCTTTGTCGGGTGGTCAAACAGCACCCTCTGCTGTTCAGATTTAGACATGGCATGCTAAAATCCATTATGCGATTCTGTAGTATTAAAATTCTTGCTCATATTGTCTTCACATGAACCTTTTCTAAAGTTTTATCCTGGTAATATTGAAAGTTAAATTGCCTCTGAACTTTCCTGTAAATAGAATATAATCAGAAGCACCAGAGAACAACTTTCAAGTATCCTAAACCATCATTTATCTGATACTTTTATCTAGAGTGACTCGCAGTTATGACTGAATGCAAATTGAGGGTTAAGGGTCGTGCTCAGGGGCCTAACAGTGGCAATATGGTGGTGGTGGGGCTTGAACCTGCAACCTTGTGCTTATAAGTCACACACCTTAACCGCTGAGCTACCAGCACTTGGCGCCTGCTGAACTCCATCCACCAGGACATCCTGCCCACACCCCTCATCTGGGTTCTGCATGGCCGCTTCCCTTTCTCTCCTGCAGCGTCCGGGGACGGGATGTTCTTACCACAAGGCCTTGAGCCAGCAGGCTGTCAGTGCCGTAATATCACGTTTGCAAATGGCTGTTACGTCACACCATCTGTGTTTGTGGGTCTTCAGTGTCGAGATGAGCCAGAACGACATCACTACTGATGCAAGATCAAAACTCTGTTTCGAACAGAGTTTGTTTTGGGGGTTTTTTCCTCTGTGATTGGTAAGCTCACACTCTCCTTCATGACCTCCAAACGTTTTATAACTCTTGAGTAGTAACACCCCGACTTTTTCAGACGGTCATGTCAAACCCGCGTGAGACACAGAACGGTCTGTGCTCTCCTGAGAGGTGTTCCATTGTTGTTTTACCAAAACATTGTGCCGTATGCAGACACAAAGCCAGAGATGACGGTGTTGTTAATTCGAGTTATTAAGGGCTCCATGTAATTGCTGGCCTAATAACCTGATATAAAAATGACCAAAGTCTAATTAAAACTCTAATTACATGGAGGTGCCTTGCTTGCGCTGATGTCACCTAAAGGACCTATATGCCTGTGCGGGAATGTTTTCCACTGGACCGCTTTCCTCTGGCCCGGGTACAGAACGCTAGTCTGGACTGCGTCTGTTCTGGCCGCGCTCCTTCTGTTTTGGCCCACGCGTGTACCTTTTTACCAGCTGCAATCTTCCAGAGCCACCAGGAGAACAATCCGTGCCCTGCCAGCAGTCAGGGAGTTCAGCGGCCGTGACCGCTGGCAACTCCTCGGAAGGGGTCGTGACCTGTGGCTTTGGTGCTGTGTTTACAGATGACTCTGGGGTTGTAACGTGGGTTATGTTGCTCTCACATTAATTAATGCCCACACACGGAGTCTCCTGGAGTCAGGCATGTATCAGTGACCTCCCATCCCTAACACCCCCCCTGCCAACTTGGCGTATCGCACCTTTCACCCGCCTGTTCCTGGCACCACCCATCTGACCGGCCGAGCCCCAGCCAGCAAGGAGTAAGATGCTAATATTGGTCCTACTGGTTTCTGTTTCTACATCTGGTTCTCTGGTTTAACTGTAAGCCAGCAGTAGGTCTACCCCCACAGTGAGACAACTCTTATGTAAGGCAAGCTCTGGAGCATGCTGCGTTCACCCCTGGTCTCGTGGTCGTGGGTGGCGCTGGCACCCAGTCTCAGCGCTCTGCTCCTGTTTCGTTCCCTGGCACTGGGAGCTCATGTGTTTTCCTTGGATATGCCATCGGATAACACTAATCATAGACCCGAGGGTCTCTGGCTCTCCGCCCAACACAGGGACATGCCATGCAGATCGTAGTCTGGTATCACACACCCGCGCTGCTTCAGTTGAACACCTCTCGGGTTTTGCTCCATAAGGTCAACGTTACATATACCCAGTTTCCACTTTATTTTTCCTCTCTTTTCTGGACTAATTTGTGTCTGTTGATTCTAATGCCTGTCGGTCAGCTCTTTTTCTGAACCTCTGCTGCTTTTTCTGAACCTCCTCATTTGACGCTGGCTGCTACAGGGTGACCTGCTCACGTCTGCACTCTGCCCGGGGGCGGCCCTGTTGGCCGGGCCCCAGTTTGGTCTCGTCTGTCACATTACTGCCAGTGTCACCTGTTCACAACCACAACGAAGTTGCAGTGGCAGACTGAGCCAGTGGCTATCACAGAACACTGGTGGTTGGTCGCGTTTCCTTGCAAGGTTCAGGCTTCGCTTTGGAAAACGATCAGAAAAGCTGTGCTGAATGAGTCGGTCCGACATGATCTTCTCTGTGGGAAAAGCCGTGTTAGTTCTCAGGGGTGGTGGGAGGCTCTGGGTTCAGTACTCTCCTTGGGTCCTGGAGCAGATGGAGAGGCGATCTATTCTGGGCGGAGGTGAGCTATACTGGGCCGGATTCCTGACCATCACCCTGCTTGTCAATCTCGTTTTTTTTTTTTTTTTACTGTTAGCTTGAAGGGACAGTTTGCTCAAGAACTTGGGGGGGTTGGGTGGATGATGGAGGTGGTGCAGGGGGCATGTTAGCTTGGTTTCATCAAGCAATGAGCTTCAATTCAGTTTTTGGGGCTCCGTTTGCATTTTCTTAAAATTCATCCTCTGTAGAAGCAGTCAGAAAATGAGGAGACGGTTGAATTACTATTTATTCTTTCAGGCTGCATTTCAGTGTTTCGATGAGAAACGCACACGCCTGCGAAAACCGCTGAGTCTTGTAGGGTGCAGCGGACAGATTCACATTTCATTCTCGGAATTAAAGCTGACCCGTAACTGTGTGAACTACGGATGAGTTAGCTTCTTTGCAGTACCCGAGGGGGTGTGTTTTGCAGGAGAGCGGCAGCACATAAATCACACCTTTTACAGCTGTGGGTCCCCCAGCCTCACAACGCGCCTCTCGCCCTTTAATGAGGCGAGACACCACGGCCTTATAGTGAAGTGAGGGAGTCAAGATGCATTCTACTCCAGGGTGGCAATACAAACTGGATCAAAAGACCGAAAATATATTAATGTCTAGTCTTTGGTGTTCTGGCAGCACATGTTGCTCGTGATGTACAGTAAAGATGTGTACTGTTGCTGCCTGGCCGAGTAAATATCTGTTAAAGTTGTTGTGAAATCTCGTGTGTTTGTGTGTAATCTTTTGTTTGTGGAAATAAAGACATTTAAAAGGCAATTTGTGGTATATTCCAGTCCATATGCATTGTTTGGTGCTCATTTTAACTTTGTAAACTTGTTTTTAAAATGACTACATTTATTGAATGATATTAGTGTTTTTTAGAAGAAATTTTAATCTATGTTTTTGGTGCTGTTTTTTAAATTTATTTTTAAATGTTTAAATAGGGATAACCTCAATATTGCAATGTAAAACACAATACTGCTCGAATTGCATAACTATTCCAGTTCATAATATGAGTTACACCGAAAACTATAGAATTTCTTTCCATTTACTTGTGTGTGTATGTATGTGTGTGTGTCAGGAATATGTTCATGTTTAGCATTTGCAGTGTCTCCGATGTCACTCTGTCCTCTCCCCTCCTGCACGCCCCCTGGACATTACAGCACTCCCACCCCTCCCCAGACACATTTATGGAGGTCCACTCTCCTCTCTACGCTGTGCTCAGAGGCAAGTGGGGCCCTAGTGCTGAGTGGAGCTGGAGCAAACTCATCACTGTGGCCCTTTTGGCTTTGTGACACTTCCTTTTGGTGTGTGTGTTTTTTTAAGAGCAGAAGGTTTTGATTTTATCACTGGATTAATTATATTTGTATTACATTTTTTTTAGAAGGACATAAGATATATGTGGATGTTGGCAACAGTAAAACTGTGAAATTTGTGCTAGACCAGCTGCTTATTGGTTTTAGTTTAGTTGCCACCATGACGTCTGTGGAAACTGGCCATGGTATTGGCCTTATTCAAGTTCGAATTGAGTCCTTAAGCAGCAAAATGGACGCCCTCATAAGCATCCAGGAGAAGGTGCTGAGTCGTCTGGACAGCATGTCTGAAGAGCTGGACGGTATCGAAAAGGATGTGGAAACTCTGAAAGTGGATAAGGAGGAAATTCCCTCGCCTCCATCAGGCCGTGTCGGCGGGCTGGCACGGAGCGTCGGTGGCGAGATGAAGGAAGTGCTTCGGGACTTGAACAGCATCATGACAGCGGTGAACGAGCGCTCAGAGAAGCAGGTCCAGAAGCTTGAGGGCATGGAACGCCTGGTCCTGAGCATTCAGCAGGTGGTGGGCTTCATCAGAGAAAGCGTCAAGACCTCCAGGATCACGGAGCTGCTGTTCAGGAGGCCAGCAGTGCGCAAGAACAGAGCGGGACTCAAGGGCAGATGGCCGGCTAGGAGGCAGGCCCAGGGTGATGCTCTGCTCGCCAAGGTGAGTGAGAACTACTGGGTCTGCAGAATGGCTGAGCCTGGTGAAGTTTTGAGCTCGGTCTTCAGTTCTGGGGGTTGAGGAGCCACCAGACCAGCATGCATTTTTGGCCCTGATCCAGTTCCCAACACCTCGAGGTGTGCAGCTCTTCATTACCTGGACTAGTTGTGGTGCAGAACTGATCGGAAATGTGAGCATATAAGGATCTTAATTATCTGAACAGAATGTGGAGAGGTTTAGCTCTTTGGACAGAATATAAGCTCAAAATACTGTTGCCGGTATTAAAAAGGACAACTTTCCTCTTTACACATCCTAACTGTTGTGCTTTCACTATCCCCATCCTAACTCTGTCTTGTGCTCCTGTGTTCCTGTGCCACATTGTGTTCACACTTCATCATTGTCTCCTGATTTTTAATTTGTAGATGAAAAGTTGGTGAAATATTTCCTTATGCATATTTAGTTTAGGAGATATATAATATATAACAATATGTATTACCAGATTTGGTAACATGCAGTAAACAGTCTGTGGCTGCAAGTTGTAAAAGTTGAAAAACTGTCCTGACAGCCCAAGTTTCATTCCTGGGATTGTATCCTAGTCAGCGCTTCTCATGAAAAGGCAGTGATGTGTCCTGGCTTTACCTCTAGTGCCCCGTACTGACGGCAGGGTGTATAACTTCCTGCTGTGCATTCCTTTGGGTCCTCATACACGTCTCCCCGTGTGAATAAGAAGTTGGGCATGAAACGTCACAGGAAGTACCACACACATACCAGTTTTGCTTATGCAAGACCAACTGTGTGGACCTCCCCTCCTTCAGCAATCCTGGTTTGCTTTTTACTGGCTCTTAATAGCCAAAGTGCGCGTTGAATATCCGCGATATTATTGTGATTTAGCTTTTATCAGCAGTCATACTTTTGCCCATATTGGAGAATGATGTATATGACAGCTGCAGTCTGTGGCCATGTCAGGCTCACCGCGTCGCGCGACACGCCCGCCGCATACCACGAGCGGTTTTCCAGCAAAGCCAGCCGTCGCTGGAACTAGCAGTGTCTCCATGATCAGAGGACCCTGCAGCTTGTCCTTCACGAAAAGCCACATGGATAAGCAGATTCAGCAACACCAAAGCACCTCGACATCAGAGGTGTTCGAAGTCGGCACAACCCAAATACTTTTCCTAAACGCTTAGTACTGAACAATTCCCGCTGTGTGAATGCCATGGAAGCATGCATCGGTCTCCTTCCACCTTGTGTGACACTATCTTATCATGCTCTCGGGCTCCATAGCCTAATCCCAGGAAAGGGTGCAACAAGAAATGAAACTTATGGAGAAACTAAAACCTCAAGTAGGTTTAAACCTCATAGCGTCGTCCTGGGATGTACCAGTCTGTATATCGGGATTGGGTGTCATTGTGCACTATTGCAGTTCTCGTTTAAACCATGTTTAACGCTAAAGTACATTCCTGTGTTCACTCTGATGCCTCATGCACGGGCCTCTGTAACTGAGAGGGCATCTCAAAACATGCTTATTTTTCCAGTTCAGATTGTTTCCATAAAAACAGATTATATTCCAGATGAACTCTGATATACAGAATTCGTAAGTGGAGCATGAACCATTTTGGAGGGCCATGTAAGCAGCAGTATGAATGGATTCCTAATGCCCTACTAACATGACTGTGGTGAGCATGATCCAAGTGATGGGGAATGTGTGCAGTGGCTGCCGCTTGCGTCAGAGGCGCTCGCTAAGATCTCTCACCTCCCCGGGGCACGCCAGCTCCACTCCTCTCCTCATACTCCCCTCCCTTTCATCTGTCCACTCTGCCTTCAAAACAACACTTGTTGGTAAGGAAACCTCACGCCTCAGACACTCCAAAAGAATAATAGAACAAGAGGGCTGACCTGGGATCAGCTTCCACCTGTCCACAGGTCCATAACTAAGGAATTTGGAAAGGCAAACTCTTGAATTACGAGTCTCGGTCCAGGAAATCAAATCAATGTGACCCCTAGGTGAGAATGATGAGACTCATGTCCTGCTGATGGTGACCTGAGACGCATCCCAGACATCTATCCGAGATGCTTAACGAATGCCACTCCTAATCAAGCAAATGTGCAGTTATGACCACACCTTTTGTGGTCTTCTTATGATTCCTGAGTCTCAGAATCTGACTGTTGACCTTGGATTGGATTTCACTCGCGCTACGGTGATCTCTTTGAGGACAGACCCAGATCTCGCAGTCATTGGCCGATGGCTGCTTGCCTGGTTGTCCCCTAGAGGGCCTGTGTCAGTTCATTTCTGCAGTTGCACATTTTAGAAGAACTAAAAACAGCTGAGATGCCAGCTATTGTTTAGATCAGGGTTGGTATGGTGTTCTGGAGCTAATGTTGGCACGGCATGAGCTGTGTTATCCCGATACTCATTCATGTTAAAAGGGCAACCTGTTCCAGCATTACAGTCATTTGTTCCAACATTGCAAGAGGAAATTCTTTTTTATGGCCACTCGCATAAGGCACATTCTTCCCGTTGTAGGCTCTGATCATTGTAATCATTCTGTTTTTGTTCACTTGCTTCATTATTTAATCCAACCTGCCATCACCCATTTCAATCACTGCACACTCACGCGTCGTCTGTTCAACACCGTCTCTGGCGTGAGACTCAGATCATGCTAACTGTTCCTTTATCTGAGTCATGCCGTCCATGCTCTGTCTGCAGCGGAAAGACACTTCTCCTAAATCCGTTAAAGGCACGTCGTGAGCCCAAAACATTTCCCTTGCCGTCCCTTTCCCTTTGCATGTGCCAGATAACATTATGAAAGTTACATGTTAAACAAGTCCACACTGGCCCAGTTAATATTACACTATGGTAAGTAGTTCAAGGCCCAATACATTTCATTCATTGGTAGTCGCGTTATCATTATGCAAATTCCACTAAGGTAACTGGTTCACAGGCTCACTAGATTTTATTAATTGGTAGCCACATTACCATATCGATCTGCTAATGAGATATTTAGTATGGACCAGTGTCATTTGTGCAGTGGTAGTTACATTACCACGGTTCAAATTACAGTGGTCCATGCTAAATATCATTAACTGGTAGATATTTTATTATTTTAGTAAAGAATTCCTTGAATAAGTTAGATTTGCAGTAGTTGTTGTATCTGTAGGTTCCATGCAACCATTTCTTCAATTAGCTAAATGCTATCTTAGTTGATACAGATAAAAATAAAATAGTTTTTAGAAAACAATTTTCAGTTGTGAGCAGTAGCTTTACCAGTTTGCACTGGTTCAATAAGCACGGAATCGGTGAAAAATGTGCGGTGGAATCTGCGTTTGCCTAACTTGTTTGTCTTTGCTCTTCTGCTTCCCTTCGTCCTTGTATGATCGCACGCCGAAGCCGAAGGATCAGAAAGGTAAAGTTGGGAAGGAGAAGTCTCGCTTCAAAGGCCTGAAGGTGCCAAAGAAAAATAAGCCGTCGGATGCCACAGGTAGGGACGCAGCTAACATGCGCAGGTGTAAAGGACTCGTGGTTCTCCATGCTTTGATATTTTTTTAACATGAAACCCAGCAGATCTTTAACCAGCAGAAATGAGCCTCAGGTTAGAACTTTATGTATGAGTCACAGGTTGATCAGTGGAAGGTGGAAGATGACTTTTCACGATCCAGCAGTGGTTTACTGTTCCTCTGTAGATACAGGGTGAAGGTCTCTGTGTTGTGAGAGAGGTTTACTGTTCCTCTGTAGACACAGGGTGAAGGTCTCTGTGTTGTGAGAGAGGTTTACTGTTCCTCTGTAGACACAGGGTGAAGGTCTCTGTGTTGTGAGAGAGGTTTACTGTTCCTCTGTAGACACAGGGTGAAGGTCTCTGTGTTGTGAGAGAGGTTTACTGTTCCTCTGTAGATACAGGGTGAAGGTCTCTGTGTTGTGAGAGAGGTTTACTGTTCCTCTGTAGATACAGGGTGAAGGTCTCTGTGTTGTGAGAGAGGTTTATTGTTCCTCTGTAGATACAGGGTGAAGGTCTCTGTGTTGTGAGAGAGGTTTATTGTTCCTCTGTAGATACAGGGTAAAGGTCTCTGTGTCGTGAGAGAGGTTTACTGTTCCTCTGTAGATACACAGTGAAGGTGCAATTAAAACAAGGTGCCATCAAAAGCCGTCGCTGAAGCCAAGGGCGTACGGTCATGTGCAGAACAGGATAAAATAGTTTCAGGGTAGAATGAGTTCATGTTGTTTTTGTGTGGACTTCCTCCACATAGACGCTGCTTCTCTGAGGAAACAGGCCCTGCTGCTGGAGGAGGTCCAGAAGCTGAACCGAGAGAATGACGAGCGCTCCACGGCACCTCCCGCACCGGAGACTGAGACGCCTCTCAGCGAGGACCTTCTGAACTTCATCCTGGAGGAAGCCAAGGCCCCTGTGGCTGAGCCAGAGGAGTTCTTGGAGGAGGAGGAGGAGGAGGAGAACGTCGAGAAGGAGCCGGAACATGTCGAGGAGCCGAAAAAGGAGGAGAAAGTGGAGGGCGTGACAGTGGAGGACACCCAGGAGAGACCTGAGGAGACGGATGTGGAGAGAGGAAAGGAGATGGCACAGAGGCCCGGGGAAGGAGGGAAGGAAGAGGTTTCTGCTGCTGTTACTGGTGTTGAAGCTGAGGACCCAGTCACGCTACAGAGGTATGCACCTTCCTTCTTAAAAGCACCCTGGATCATTGATGCACATTTTAAATATGCTCCAGATGAATGAAGGCTAGTGGGGCAAAGTTAAGTCCAGTTTACTGAAAAGTTAAGTTCGTGTTTACCGACCAGGCCCATGCACTGTTAGCGCTAGCATTACTGGATAGAAGTATTCCTGTTCTTCTGGTGTAAAACCTTTCAGCCGCGAACCGGAGCAAGCAGACGAGATGACCGCTTGCAGCAAGTACCGTGAGATGGAGGGGGAGGAGCACAAGAACCGCAGGGCGAAGGATGGGGGTGACAAAGCCCCAGACCGCTGTGACAGGCCGCGGGACCTTCGCGGGGTTTTCAAAGCGGACGGAGTGGAAATCAATTTGGACTTCAGCAACAAGAAGAAGCAGGAGGAGGAGAGAGCTAAGGAAAATGAGCTGGAGCAGTTCTTCATCGGTGAGGACCACAGAGGTTCACGTTGTGTCTTAGAGGACCATGCAGCTAGACGTGCAAGAGTCAAATGGACTCCATCAAGAACGCCGGAACAATGTGGGCAGAGGATCTCCGGGCAGAAGCGAGGCAGAATGGGTAGCTGAGTACCCAGAGTATTAGCAAGCTGACAGTCCACCTTCCTCATGCGCTCTGGTCACATCCACAGTGCAGCAGGTGGTTTAGGTGCCTAATCAAATTCATGGGGCTGCATTGTACAATTCATTTTTTGGTAACTGTGATATCACTGAGGAATATGTATTTAAATGATTCATATTGTAAAGTTCCATAAACATGATGTTATCGCAGTACTGCTGCCAGAGTAGTGACATTCGTTCTGAAAGCCTTTTCTCCTGTCTGGCAGACTGCACTCCTCCTCCTCCTGCACCCTTCAGCCACCGTGTGGTTTCAGCCAAACCCAACCAGATCAGCAACTTCTACACCATCAACCGCCAGGAGGTCCTTGGAGGGTGCGTTCACGGAATTATTGCTTGTTTGCTCATATTTTCCCTTTGAGGAGCAAAGTGGATGAAAAACAGAGACCAGAGTGTGAGAGCAATGGAGAGTGTGAGCGATAGCACGATGACACGCAGGTGGGCGGGCCCTCCTGGACAGTGTGAGAGAAATGACACGCAGGTGGGCGGGCCCTCCTGGAGAGTGTGAGCGATAGCACGATGACACGCAGGTGGGCGGGCCCTCCTGGACAGTGTGAGAGAAATGACACGCAGGTGGGCGGGCCCTCCTGGAGAGTGTGAGAGAAATGACACGCAGGTGGGCGGGCCCTCCTGGAGAGTGTGAGAGAAATGACACGCAGGTGGGCGGGCCGTCCTGGAGAGTGTGAGAGAAATGACACGCAGGTGGGCGGGCCCTCCTGGAGAGTGTGAGAGAAATGACACGCAGGTGGGCGGGCCCTCCTGGAGAGTGTGAGAGAAATGACACGCAGGTGGGCGGGCCCTCCTGGAGAGTGTGAGCGATAGCACGATGACACGCAGGTGGGCGGGCCCTCCTGGAGAGTGTGAGAGAAATGACACGCAGGTGGGCGGGCCCTCCTGGACAGTGTGAGAGAAATGACACGCAGGTGGGCGGGCCCTCCTGGAGAGTGTGAGAGAAATGACACGCAGGTGGGCGGGCCCTCCTGGACAGTGTGAGAGAAATGACACGCAGGTGGGCGGGCCCTCCTGGACAGTGTGAGAGAAATGACACGCAGGTGGGCGGGCCCTCCTGGACAGTGTGAGAGAAATGACACGCAGGTGGGCGGGCCCTCCTGGACAGTGTGAGAGAAATGACACGCAGGTGGGCGGGCCCTCCTGGAGAGTGTGAGAGAAATGACACGCAGGTGGGCGGGCCCTCCTGGACAGTGTGAGAGAAATGACACGCAGGTGGGCGGGCCCTCCTGGACAGTGTGAGAGAAATGACACGCAGGTGGGCGGGCCCTCCTGGAGAGTGTGAGAGAAATGACACGCAGGTGGGCGGGCCCTCCTGGAGAGTGTGAGAGAAATGACACGCAGGTGGGCGGGCCCTCCTGGAGAGTGTGAGAGAAATGACACGCAGGTGGGCGGGCCCTCCTGGAGAGTGTGAGAGAAATGACACGCAGGTGGGCGGGCCCTCCTGGAGAGTGTGAGAGAAATGACACGCAGGTGGGCGGGCCCTCCTGGAGAGTGTGAGAGATAGCACGATGACACGGGTGGATCTTTTTAGAAAGTGGTTGCAAAAGCTTCTCTGCCTACCCTGCTCCATAGCTCCAGAGTCAGGGGCAGTTATTTTTACCCCGGGGCTTTCTGGGTATGTGAAACCATACCCATTTGGCAGCTGGAAGTTAATCACTAAGTGTTAGTTCAAAGAGAAGTGCATACTTGTTCTTAATGGAATAGTTTGGAAAAATACCTCTCCAACACCACAGTTCTCTCACGACTCACTTTTATTGCACTGGATTGATTTCAGTTGAGTTTTGCTAGGACCGTCCAATATAGTTACAAATATGAAAATGTAAAAAAAACTAAAATGATTGTTGGGCTCTTTTATTAACATTTGTGCATCTCAAGCCTTAAAGGTTTTACTCTTAAAAGGTTCTCTTGTAACGTTATTTTATACACAGTCTGGTTTTTTTTCTTTTTCTTTTTTTGCTTTGTTGGCTTGCAGTGGTCGGTTTGGTCAGGTGCACAAGTGTGTGGAAAATTCATCTGGGCTGACGCTGGCGGCTAAGATCATTAAAGCACGCACTCAGAAGGAAAAGGTACAGAGAACCGCACAATCAGCCGGGCGCGCGAGCTCTAAAGCTACGGCTCATGCACTTGAGGAAGTAATCAGACTTAATGAAAGTTGCAGCTAATGGCACAACTGTCCAAACATACGGACTACGGCGCCCACACTTGGGATTTAATCAGGCTTAAAAGGAGTTTTCAAAAAACCTCCATAGCAAACCTAAATGAAAGGTCAGTTTGAGGCGAGACGTGATTTAGAACTTATTTCATATGACCTGCAAAAACTTTTCTTTGGACACAAACTAATATTCAGTTGAGCTACATGGAGTCAGTGATGCATGTATCAATAAAAAGCTTAATATTTTTGTTTTCTTTGAGGGTTAAGTGTTGATAAATAATGAAGTAATGTGTGTGACTTGAACTTTTTCAGGATGTGGTGAAGAATGAGATTCAGGTTATGAACCAACTAGACCATGCCAACCTGATCCAGCTTTACGCCGCTTACGAGTCCAGGGCCGACATCATCCTCGTCCTTGAGTAGTACGTTCTGTGGCCTTACGCTCATGCTCAGTAAAGCTATATTTGGGAGCGAGAACAGGCTAAAAAAGAGCCCGGCTGTCTCCTGTTTCGTTGAATGACCCTTTCTGGAATCTTAGGCTGTATAAAAAAACAACCATAGTTGGAACAATGGTAAGACTCGGTGCTGACATCTAGTGGCCACTGTACCAAACAGCCCCTTCAACGCATTCCATGTAAATTAATTCAAAGTGTAAAGCATCGGTATAATAGTATAAAGGTAACAACAACAATAATAACAACAATAATAAACAATGCATGTTGATGGACCTTGTTAAAAGAAGAAGTGGAGAAGTGATTGTGTGTTCTTCCTCCTGATTGGTTGGCTGGTGGCAGTGTGGATGGTGGGGAGCTTTTTGACAGAATCATAGATGAGAACTATAAGCTGACAGAACTGGACACAGTGATGTTCATCAGACAGATCTGTGAGGGTCTGCGTCACATGCACAAAATGTACATCCTACACCTGGACCTGAAGGTGAGAGGCCACCCTGCCACGCACGCACGCGAAGCAGTAATACATGATGTGGATTCATATGACTCAAGAGTGCTCACCAATATTTAGTGTTCAGTGTTTGTGGTACAAATCTTTATATAGTGTTTTTCCTTTCTCTGTTCGCAGCCAGAGAATATCCTGTGTGTTAGCAGACTCACAAATAAAATCAAAATTATTGACTTCGGCCTTGCGAGAAAGTACGTTCTGTGTGATTTCATAATTACTTTGATATCTAAACAGTTTCAGTGTGATCAAAGACAGGTGACACAGACATCACGCTCATGTCTAGCGTTCGGTTGCTTCCTGTCTGACAGATACAAACCCCGGGAGAAGTTGCGGGTAAATTTTGGCACGCCAGAATTTCTTGCTCCAGAGGTGGTGACCTACGAGTTTGTGTCATTCAACACGGACATGTGGAGCTTGGGAGTGATCGCTTACATGCTGTGAGAATCAGACCTCGTCCCCGTCACTCTGCACACCTCACAGAATCGGCCAGCGTCCCGTACACATCCCACAGAATCCTGCACACACCCCGCACACTTGAACGTCACCTCGCACACATTCTGCAGTTACTGCAAAAAGCCCTGTTTCACACTTTCCTTCTTTGCCCTTTGCTGACATGTAGAGGTGTCACAGCATGATAAGACTTATAATTAGTGCATGACATGAGAAAGAACATTCTCCTCCTCTTCTGCTGGTTCGGAGATTTCTCATAGTAGCTTTCAAAAATAAACCTGATTTAAAGCTAAATTAAGTTGTACAGTGTCAACAACATATTCCATAATTAATATTTCTATTATAAAAGTACCGGGAAATTAACAATGACATGTAGTTCCATGTTCATGTTCAAAAACATATTAAAGTCCTCACGCCTACGGCAACTCACAGAGACCAAACTTAGAGCTGAAATGTCATGGAGGTGGCCGTTCTGCTGCTGCGTGTGTGTAACAGCCTAAGTGGCCTGTCTCCATTCCTCGGGGATGACGACAACGAGACGCTGAACAACATCCTGGCCTGCCAGTGGAGCTTTGAGGAGAGCGAGTTCCTGGGCATTTCCGAGGAGGCTCGAGACTTCATCTCCAAACTGCTCATAGTAAACAAAAGGTATTGGCCTGTTTCTTCCTTCATGTATCCATTTATCCATCCATTAATATATCTGGAAATCTATTCTTTCTTAAGATGATTAATGTTTTGGTGCTTGTGTGTGTGTGTGTGTGTGTGTGTGTGTGTGTGTGTGTGTGTGTGTGTGTGTGTGTGTGCACATGTGTGCTCATGCTTAGCTGGAGGATAGGTGCCAGTGAAGCGCTGAAGCACCCCTGGCTCTCAGACCCTGTCCTGCACCAGCGACTGCGTGAACAGGTGCGGTCTGATCGCATCCTCCCAGCTCCTAGTAGAAAAGACCAGACCAGCGCCCTTGGCCTGGGCTCTCGCCAAGATTAAATTACTCTTTTGTTTGTTTTGCAGAGAAACATGTGCAGATCACGTAGAAATTCATGCGTGCCTCCCCCAGAGATCTGATGTAAGTCTGTAACCTACTGAGTGGCAACCTGTCCCTGACCTGTGCGAAATCTAGTGTATTCTAGACCTGCGCTAAATCTAGTGTGTTCTAGACCTGCGCTAAATCTAGTGTGTTCTAGACCTGGGCTAAATCTAGTGTATTCTAGACCTGCGCTAAATCTAGTGTATTCTAGACCTGCGCTAAATCTAGTGTGTTCTAGACCTGCGCTAAATCTAGTGTATTCTAGACCTGCGCTAAATCTAGTGTATTCTAGACCTGCGCTAAATCTAGTGTGTTCTAGACCTGCGCTAAATCTAGTGTATTCTAGACCTGCGCTAAATCTAGTGTATTCTAGACCTGCGCTAAATCTAGTGTGTTCTAGACCTGCGCTAAATCTAGTGTGTTCTAGACCTGCGCTAAATCTAGTGTGTTCTAGACCTGCGCTAAATCTAGTGTGTTCTAGACCTGCGCTAAATCTAGTGTGTTCTAGACCTGCGCTAAATCTAGTGTGTTCTAGACCTGCGCTAAATCTAGTGTGTTCTAGACCTGCGCTAAATCTAGTGTGTTCTAGACCTGCGCTAAATCTAGTGTGTTCTAGACCTGCGCTAAATCTAGTGTGTTCTAGACCTGCGCTAAATCTAGTGTATTCTATACCTGCGCTAAATCTAGTGTATTCTAGACCTGCGCTAAATCTAGTGTGTTCTAGACCTGTGCTAAATCTACCAGTATTCCCACCAACCTTAAGCAGCACAACCACTGGCTGACAAATTTCTTTCTTCTTCCGTGTAGAAGCCTTTAGAAACACCCTGGCTTTCATGCTGTCAACGGGAGCCATATGGACCAAGTCTGCTGCCCCTGCAGTCGATGGACTTTACTTGCATACGTGTGTCTAGCTGCTAGCCTGTGCTGTTGGGACACCTTGTTACACATATCTTGCTCTTCTGGTCATTGCAGTTACATTTTGTTTTCCGTTTGCCTAAAATCCTCTCTTGGTCGCATGGGTGATGTTCAAAAGGTGCTCCAAAAAAAAGAGAGAGATTTGTTAATGTTATTAACCCTGCGTTAAACCCTTTTTGAAAACTAAACGGGAATTAATAAGTGGAGTTTTCACGAGGAGCAGGGGAATCGGTGCAATATTCCTATTCCTTGGCCATTTCCCAGAAGTTTCTGGAGAGATTATTTTACAAAGATACTGAATGCAAGAACGTTCCCCAAATGAGCGACTCAACCCAGACGGCCTCGTTCAAACAGAGGCATGTGGATTTTCTCCGTGCAGCGTTCCATATTAGCGGAATGTGATGTAATGACCCTGTATGAATATGCAGTGTTGCTGAACATACCGCAGGAAATATATGCATGCAAAACAGGAAGAGAAACTCCGACTGAAAAGACCAGAGGGGATTCTGATGTGTAACACTCGTCCACTGTCAAGCTGGTGGAGAAAAGGCCGGAGACGTTTGGACTGTTTGTGTTGACGGGTCCCAATCGATCTGTTCATGATACTGGGTTATGATGTTATTATAAGATGTATGTATTATTGCCAGATCGGATGCAAGAGCTCTTTGTAAAAAGTAAAAATGGAATGCTGAAACTAGTAGATTAGAATGAGAAGATTTTAATATATCCTTTACTCACATGCTATACATAATCGCAAACCTTTTTTCATAGGCTGTTGTAGTTTAACACAACTTCCATGCCTAAAATCTATATGTACATAATGTGGATGCAATGTGAAGATATTTGAGAATTGCAGTGATAAATGAATATAGTTTGGTCTCCTCTAATTGTGCAAATTTTCAAGATACCCTTCTCCTCTGTGTCGGTTCCTCAACTGCTAGACTTGCAAGAGCTGACTTTGCTGTGACATCCTACGTCAGCCTCTCTCGTGATGTATTCAAGCTGCTAGAGGTGCAATCATAGCATGACACCAGAGCCTTTTCTTACATTTAGGAACCGTGTCAACACTATTGCACAGTATTTGCATTGCCGTGGTTTTCCGGCTGATAACTAGGGTTGTTTTGGCATGCTTTCTGACGCGCTTCTGTATAGCTCACAGACATGACACAAAAACATGGGAAAAAAAGTACAAGCACAAAACAAACCAAGCAGGCAAACAAACAAAATGTTGGTTTTTAATTTTTTTTTCTGTGATTGTTGAGGATTTACGTGGATGCGTTCTCCTGTCACACTATCTGTGCACTTTATGATTTTATTTATTTTTAGAGATGAATTAGCAGATTTTAAAAAGACAGTAGTCTCGAGTGCTTGTTTTGTATGCCAGAAACTTTCCATGTTGTAAATGGGTGAATGACTGATGAAACACAACCATTTTTACAGTACAATAAAGTAATTATCATACTTTGCTTTATTATGTCATTAGAAGGAATGTAAATTATTATAATAGACCTATTAAACCTATTATAAGAAACCTATTATAATAATGTATTATAATGAATATAATGCATAATATAATGTAATAATGTATTCTAATTTATAATATATTTATAACACAACTTCACAAAAAAGCTGCAGAAACAATTTATTTACTTATAAATTAATTAATTACATAATCATTCATAATTGAAGAAGCTTCATAAACTTTGTAGCCTCATTACAGAATTAGCATTTATGAAAAATTGACATTGCGTTTATGAAAAATGGGTAAATAAAGTGATATAATAAATAAATAAAGTTAGCAAGTCCCTGTAGCTGACAGAGTGAAGAGATCAAATAAGCAGTGATCCTCACCTCGCCAGCGGACAGTAGCACCCTTCGCTCGGTTAACGTCTAGTGTCACTGGTTCCTAACGTCCAACAGGGCCTGTAAAGCGTCTGAGCAACAACAAACTCTCACAGCCCACACACGATTGAACAGATCACTCATTACAGTTGAGACCATCAAGGAAATATCACTCCATTGAAAAACAAACAAAAACGACAAAAAACAGCATCCCCATATGGATATAAGGTCCTCTGGATCCAACTTCACGAATCCACATTTGAACTGCATCCACTGGAACAACAGTTGGGATTTTTCAGGTTTTGTGTTTGGATTGAACTCATAACGATCAATATAACCTGCAATGTTGTTTTAATGTAATTCAGTATAGAATGCACAGAAAAAAAATCTGTATTAGTGTAACTTTATTATAAAAAATAAAAGGTTTAAGGGTCTCAGTAAAGCAGACAGCGTGGACTAAAGCAGAAGGGAGGATTTGATTTTCCATGTCTTAATCCTGAAACACAGATTACAATATCTCTTCATAAGCCTGGGTTATGTGTTCTAGTAACATGCCTGGAATACACGCGTGTACACAGCGTGTGTGCCTTGGAAAGTGTGTGCAGGTTGTTGACATTGTATACGTTCCTAGCAGCAGTGAAGGGGTGTATATAATCATATATATAACCAATCATATATAATCATATATAATCATATCATATATAATCCGAGGCTGGTTACAGGAGACCGCCAGTGCTCCGGCACACCCAGCCTGGGCTCCTCTCACCTAAGATCATGTTTGTTGGCATTTGCACACAACACATGACACATGACAGATGGCATATGACACACGGCATTCAATACAGGACACACATGACATGACACATAACACATGGCACATAACACATGACACAGGACACACGACATGACACATGACACATGACACATGATGCACGACACATGACACATGATTCACGACACATGACAGATGGCACAAAACATACGACACATGACATGATGCACGACACATGACAGATGGCACAAAACATACGACACATGACACATGATGCACGACACATGAGAGATGGCACAAAACATACGACACATGACACGACACATGATGCACGACACATGACATGACACACGACACATTGGCGTCTTCCATGCCATTCCACATACACACCCCCTCATACCCACACCACACCTCACATATACACTCTTCACCCCCCAACATACCACCCCTCACATACACACCCCCTCATACCCACACCACACCTCACATATCCACTCTTCACCCCCCGACATACCACCCCTCACATACACACCCCCTCATACCCACACCACACCTCACATATCCACTCTTCACCCCCCGACATACCACCCCTCACATACACACCCCCTCATACCCACACCACACCTCACATATCCACTCTTCACCCCCCAACATACCACCCCTCACATACACACCCCCTCATACCCACACCACACCTCACATATCCACTCTTCACCCCCCAACATACCACCCCTCACATACACACCCCCTCATACCCACACCACACCTCACATATCCACTCTTCACCCCCCAACATACCACCCCTCACATACACACCCCCTCATACCCACACCACACCTCACATATCCACTCTTCACCCCCCGACATACCACCCCTCACATACCTACCCCGTCAAATACCCACCCCCTCACATGCCTACCCCACCCCCTCACATACCTACCCCTCACATACCCACCCCCTCACATATCCATATCACTTCAAACTTGAAAGCACAGAAGGTTCCAGAAGCTTAATTAGAAGCAAGTGAGGGAGCCGGCACGTTCCATACAGTTTGTTCACCTGAAAAAATAAACACAGAATCTGGAGGAGGGAAGGAGGCACTGCTATGCTGAGAAAAATGCAAGGTCAGAGGATTATACACCAAAGTCGAGGTGTGTGTGTGTGTGTGTGTAAGCGCATGTCTGTTCGTTGTTCTGTCTGTCTATAAAGCTTGAGTGAAGGAATTATGTCTTAAACTCACATTAAGCTTACATTTCTTTTTAACCGCATCATGATTTAAAGGTGAACATTTCAACATGTGTAGGTCCAAGTTTAAATAAACACGCTCAGGCTCAAATTCCATTAACACTTGGTGGGATTCTGTGGCTAGTTCTGTATATTGTATAAGTTATGTCTATTGTGTCACAGTCAGCAAAGGCTTAGAAGTCTGACAAAGAGAGAGGTGTAGAGTTTTTAAAAAACAGTGTGAGTGAGTGTGTGAGTGTGTGTGTGTGTGCGTGCGTGCGTGCGTGCGTGCGTGTGAGTGTGTGTGTGTGTGCGAGTGTGTGTGTGTGAGTGTGTGTGGGTATGTGTGTGCGTGTGTGTGCGTGTGCGTGCATGTGTGCGCGTGTGTGTGTGTGTGTGTGTGTATGGGTATGTGTGTATGTGTTTGTGTGTGTGGGTGTGTGTGTGTGTTTGTGTGTGTGTGTGTGTGTGTGTGTGTGTATGTGTGCATGTTTAGTTCCCAAGCCCAACCCCTGCTCTGCCAGCTTCAGAGAGCTCCAGTGTTATGGACGGCGTGTTTATCCGCTGGGTAGGAGCGGTTCCCAGTTCCCTTAGACAAGCTTCCTTAAGTATACCACACAAGTAGAATGAATCAGGCCCCAGTGATCCCCCCAGTGAGGGGTTAGGGCGCAGAGAGGGGGCCAGCCACACACATACCTGTGACAGACACATAGCTGCACACAAACACTGAACTGCTATCGGCTTAGGTGGCCAAATAAACCAGCAGTGTAAAGAAAAGCCATCACATATGGGGATATGGTGTCGTATTACCATGGCAACAGCATCACTGAATTGTCTGTTTTCTCCCCAACTTTGACACAGATGTTCTCTGACATCACTACTCAGCGTGTGTCCTACATGACAGCAGTGGTACCACTGTCTGCTGGAGAGAGAGAGAGAGAGAAATGATCTCTCTCAGTGGAATGAAATGCAGTGCAATGTTTGATGTAAGATGTTAAACCTAGTCTTGACTCAGGACCTGTGATATTAGCCACTGCTGAATGGTTTCCATGGTGATCAGAAAGGCAGTATCTGTGGTTGCTCTCTGCGGAAGCAACTGTACCTCAGATACACCTTTACAATCGTTTAATTTTTTTAATGATATGTTTTAATCATTATATGTTTTAATTATCATAATGTACTATCTGTATGAATGGTTGAAACCTGATACTATACACTATACACTATAATCTACAATATACACTACACTATACTCTACAACATACACTACACTATACTATACACTATACACTATACTCTACAATATACACTGCACTATACTCTACAATATACACTGCACTATACTCTACAACATACACTACACTATACTCTACACTATACACTATAATCTACAATATACACTACACTATACTCTACAACATACACTACACTATACTCTACACTATACACTATACTCTACAATATACACTACACTATACTCTACAACATACACTACACTATACTCTACACTATACACTATACTCTACAATATACACTACACTATACTCTACAACATACACTACACTCTCCACTATACACTACACTCTACACTATACTCTACACTATACACTATAATCTACAACATACACTACACTATACTCTACAACATACACTACACTATACTCTATACACTACACTCTCCACTATACACTACACTCTCCACTATACACTACACTCTACACTATACTCTACAACATACACTACACTATACTCTACACTATACACTATACTCTACAATATACACTGCACTATACTCTACAATATACACTGCACTATACTCTACAATATACACTACACTATACTCTACAATATACACTACACTCTACACTATACTCTACACTCATTGTTGCTACTTTTTAAAGCCCTACTCTAATATGCCGTTGGGGTAGCAGGTTCTATAGCAGTCCAGTCACAGCACTCAGACTGATGCATTCATATAGACCTGAAGGCTCTAGGTAGTGGAGTGTGTGTAAGTGTGTGTGTGTGTGTTCAGGAGGCCTGGTGACACAGGGCTAGCCTGAGGGCAGCTGTCGCCCGGAGTCCCACACAGCGTGAGTGGGCCAGCTCTGTCCAGCTAACAGCTTTTATTATTCCCAACATGCAATCCTTTATCCAGACAGGTGAAACTGATTTCTCCCGGAGACCTTGTCGTTCTCAAACCTCTCTCCTTCTCCTCTCTTTCTCTCCCTCCCATTTCGCGGGGGCTGTTCAGGGGCCCCAAGGGCCTGCTGAGCTAAACGGAGTTTTGTGTGACAGCCCTGGCCTCCGGCCCTGGTCCAGGGCCCAGTTTGAAACAGTCAGAAATTCAATTTTGCTTGGCGCTCTCTCTCTCATCTCCCCCCCCGCTCCATCTCCAGGGGTGATCTCTGAAAGCAGAATCGGATCCAGATGGACTTATCTGGACCTAAAGATAACAAATACCACAGGAGTTCCTGTCAGGGTGGGACCGGCAGGACAAAAGGGTGGTGTCCTGTGGCCACTGCTCTGACCGTAGACTCCTTAGAGGAGCCACGTTCTGGTGGAGGTTTCCCACGGCATCGCGGGTGGAGCGATTGCTGAATGGTACTGCTTATGAAGTTAGAAGACAGACAGCAAGAATGGACAGAATACTGAGAAAGGAAGGAGGAAGAGAGAGAGACAGAAAAGGAGTGCATGCAAATATATTTGTGTAAGAAGAAGGCGGTGAGCTGATGATGACCCTGGTGCACAGCCTGTCAGGCAATTTAGACCTAATACCACCCAGAGTGAGTGCGATACACACACACACACACACACACACACACACACACACACACACACACACACAGACAAACACAAACACACACTGGACATTTCTTTGTGTAATTAAAAACTACTGGCTTGCTACAACCAAAGGAGAGAAGCTGAGAGGAGGTTTGGGAGGAGGTGCAGGAGGAGGTTTGGGAGGAGGACTCATGCCACAGCACGCAGGACCGTGCACCAATGGATGATTACCTCCTCTGTCTGCTTTTCATAAATGATGCAACACGCTCGCCTCACTTCATTTAACCTCTTCGGTGAGAAGCTTTGCTCTGAATTTCAGTTTGATGCACTTTCACCAGCAGTGTGCACATACCCACAAATGTCGCACCAAAAATAGCAACATTTTGCACTAGCGTGTACGTACAGTACCACCAGCGTGAAACACACAGCGCAACCAGCGTCAGACAAGGGCACTTAAAGGGAGCGAGACGGCTGTCACATGGTACCGCTCAGCCACGGAGATCCGAACACGCAGACCCCTTTTACAGTCTGTGGCTCGTCTACGCCGGTAATTAATTATGGCTGTAACCCAACTCCTGGGTCCCGCCGAGCTGAAGCGAGCCACATGCCACCTCCCACAACACCATTTCAACCCGCGCTCGCATTCCGCACCAGCTGCTCTCTTTCCATCCATCAGACGTGACTTATGAAGAGCAAACAGTGTGGTGGGCTGGTCGGGGGAGGCAGGCCAGGGCGGGGCGGGGGGCGGAGCCATGCTGGGCTGCTGTTTTTCCCAGCGCCGATCAAACGAGGTGAGCTGGGCCGGGCCCGAGGTGTAGAGGCAGAGACCCCACTGACCGCCACCTGGTGTGGACCTGGTACTGGCCCAAAGCAGGCCCGCCGAGGTCAGGGGTGTTTACCCGACCCCGGGAGTCAGCTCAGCTCATCCTTGCCCGGCACGGGGCCTGAAGAGCCGGGCCGGCTGGGCTCAGGAGCGTGGGAGGGACCCGGAGGAGGGAGTTAAAATGTCGGAGCAGCGGGCAGGAGATGTGGTGTGGAGGTCTGATGCACCTGGATCCACTCTAAAGACAAAGCAGCACAGGAAAGCAGCGGGACCCTTCGGGACAAGACCATGAGCTACGATGCATGCTGAGACCCTGCAGGACAAGGCTCGGGGTGATCCATGTACTCAGAATTGCTTATGAAAGGTAATACTGAACTTCTAGTCTTAAGCAGATGCTTGAGTGTTGTGTGTGTGTGTGTGTGTGTATGTGTGTGTGTGTGTATGTGTGTGTGTGTGTGTGTGTGTATGTGTGTGTGTGTCTGTGTGTGTGTGTGTGTGTGCGTGTGTGTAAGAGTGGTTGATGTAGGCATGTTTGACACTAGCGAGAGTTTTGGTAATTTGTAGATACCCTTCCAAACAGTCAGACCTGCAGTTAGGACACACACACACACACACACACACACTCCTCTGTGTGGTATGGTTCCAGGGTTCAACCGTGTGATTGATGAGCAGGTCTGCAGGTTGCAGGCCAGGCCCTCCTGTGCACAGCGAGGGGACGGGGAGCATCACGCCTGCGTTCCCACGCAGCACACGGAGCCAACACAAATAGCCACCACAGCAGGAAGAGCTATACTGCTGCTGTCATGTGAAGCCTTCCCACGATGCACCTCACATGGGCACGGACATGCGTGACCAGGCTGTACACCAGCCGCAGTGCGGGGGTCATGTGTGTGTGTGTGTGTGTGTGTGTGTGTGTGTGAGTACATTACTTTCAGATAAAATGATCACAGCTTGCATTTACTGAAGACTCCAGTGATAAATATGACATGAGCATCACTGGAGCCCCACACATTATTCTTCCCACATTTATAGAAATTCACTAAATTACACATATTTATCATAATATCACTGTTCAATAACAGTCACACGACTCGTCAAATGACTAGGATTGTGGTTATAGTAATGTCTTTGATAACTTTAGCAAAATACCAGCACAGTCTGAATCGTCTGGAAGCTGCTTGTCGCTATGGCACCGTAGTCCTGATGAGCACTCACATGTGTGACATTAGCCGGCATTCGGCGCCTCATAAAACTCCCAGGGCATTGTGGGATCACTTTCCCTCGTGTAGGACAGCGGGCCCACACTGGCATGCTAGCCCGAGGTAAACAGACCCGTGGAGCCCCCAACCCACCTTACCACAGCCTTCCGACCGGATCGGACCTTGGTTTGGACAGGATCCAGAGAGTGGTGTCTGGTTCTCGCAGATTCCCAAAGACAGGCTGTCTGACACTGATGTTTACGTGCCGCGCGCCCGCAAGGCCCCTGCTGGGTTGCTGCAGCTTGGCAGAAGACGAGTTTGTTCCGTTCTTTCTCGCCACAAGCCCTGATTGTTAGTTATATTTTTTTCCGTCAGAGAATACGGTCATATTTTATGGTAACTGTCAGATCTGACCAGAGTCAGGGAGCAAGGCAGGATCAAATCCCTTGATTCTAAAACACACTGTGGCTCTTTGGGCCCTGTGGTGTGGTATCTGAGCGTGTTCACACAACGCAGGTCTGTGTGTGACCTTTTAACTAAATGTTATGAATGTTAGCATAGAATGATATTATATTAATGTTTCAAAACATGAACACAAAAATAAGAGAAGCACATCAAATATCAATAGTGTAATGTTATATTTTAATCATAGCAAATTTAAAATGCCTCTCATAACTTTCTTTTTTCCATAATCATCACATTTCTCATACAGTAGTATTTTAAATGTAATTAAAATGCCACTTTTACCTTTTACCACTTTTTATGTTATTAAAACTTTAGGCAAATGCAAGTAAATAAATTAATGTGAATAACAGTACTTGATAAATTACAAGTGCAGTTCAACTATGATGACGATTATTTTGTGATTATAGTGTGAGAAGGTAATCTTGTGGAGGTGTCTAACCCAAGCCCAAAAATATCAAACCAGACATGTTGTGACTGTCATTGACTTACTAGGTCTTCCAGATATTAAAGACCTTAAATGTACATCTTCAGTTATATAGATGCAAGGTAAATATATTATAAAAGGTATGTGGTATTTTTGTCCCTCATCCTAACCCTAACACATTACCATCTGGTAATAATCATCAAAAATATATAACATTTGCAAAATAATAATAATGTTTTTTCAATAAAATGAATTTCTCATTTATTTGTCCTGATTGATCTCCTGTGACGGCTCTCTGGTATTTCCGGAAGTGTCTGCTGCCCTGACTGGTCTGATCGCGCTTCTGTTGCGCAAGAGTCCTCAATGCTAGGAGTCAAGTAAACATCAAGGTGCTTGTATAATACCTCACAAAACCAAATAAACACAAGTCGATCACATTTGAACAACCAATTAAGCATGACAAAATTTCATCCTGAGGAGTTCAGGATTCTTTGCAAACAACTTTTCCCAGTGTAATATTTCATATACTTGCAGCTAGGATGAAGATGTTGTGGGCTGATGTTCTATGCTGCCAGCATGACTTGAGACAAACACAGGAACCTATTTACAAACATACTTACCTGGAGCCTTCAATGTGAAGAGTGTACTCTACATATGCAGTGTGATACCAGCACTGTGTGTAGCATTTCTGGCATGTGTTTTGTCATGCAATTAACAATACTTCTGTAGAAATTTAAATCTAAATCTAACCTTTAGACTAGGTATGCTTAGAAATTAGTAAGACATTAATTTGTGAAAATGTGTGCATGAAGATGTATATGTCTTTGTATTTTGTGTGTGCATGTATGTATTTATTTGTATGCATATGTGTGTGAGCATATGCTTGTCTGTGCATGTGTATGCATGCGTGTGTGTGCATGTGAGTGTGTGTGTGCGTGTGTGTATATGTATACTGGACCATGATCCCAGCATGGAGAAAAGAAGTGGTGTGTACAGTATAGTGCCCAACAATGACCCACGCGCACACACCCTGTGTGAGGAAGTGGTGTGTACAGTATAGTGCCCAACAATGACCCACACACACATCCTGTGTGAAAGTGTCCAGACGAAACTCCATGAAGTCTGTCCCACTCCCAGAGTCCTAGACTTCTGCTGCTTCCTGCACACCCGTGTTTGCCACGCATGGTCTCGTATGTCCCCCGGACTCCCACTGCCAGGACACATCCGTTAGCGTCCGGCTCGGAACCTTTCACCGAGTGCGTGGCGTGACATGTGGCATTGTGTGGGATGAAGAGACATGGCGGAATGTGTGCGTGAGAACACCAGGGGGAACAAAGCTGTGTGACTGCCAAAATAGAGCATTTTTGATCATGTTATTAATTACTGTATTTTATACAGTAAACACTTTCCCTTTTCCCACACACACACACACACACGAGTAAAAGCCTTTTGAACTGTACATTCGTCATAACTTTGAAACCCTCTTTTCCTGACTGTTAATCTGTTCATCTGGAGTTGTTTGATGTCTGTTTCATCCTGCACACCTGCAGCACCTCTTGTCCTGCTTCTTGGCTATCCCCACCCACACCACCCACACCACCACCACCCCGTTAATCTTTTTAAGACCTCTTCTTTTTCTGGAGTTGAGAAACGAGTAGAAGCCACAAACAGCTGAAAGCTCCCTGAGAGCTTCTCTAAACACCCTGAGTCTCATACTCATGCTGGCTGAGTAAGGCAGCACTCAGTTTAATAATGGAACTTTCTGGAAGGTTTGAGGTGAAATGGTTGAACGCGATGGCAGGGCTGTTTAAGATTTAAGAGGCTGAACAAAGCATGCAGACCCAACACTAGACCTCTTCTGTTCACCAGTGGAACTCACCAAATTCCAGATATTGGGGTACCAGACCCCCTCTCAATATTGTGTTTCCAGACACTTGTCAATAATAAGGTATGGAAATATGATCAATAGCGAATATCAATATAGCGATATTCATTACTCAGTGACATGACATTTAACTAAACTCCCTCCCAGTGGTTAAGTGCTTACATCCACTGGCAGAGGGCGCTAAAGCACAGTGTAAATTTCACAGAGCTTACCCTCATAGTTCTAGGAGGGTTAACATATATGTATACAGCAGATGAAGAGAAAATATACAACATATTAGAGCTTATTACACATAACCGCTGAACTAACAGATCCTGACAATTACGAGAGCAGTATGAATATTTTAATAAATAATAAAGGCTCTCTGAACTGGTGACGTTCAGTGAAAAGTCATATAATATGAGGTCATATCGTGGAGTGCGGATGCCAATCAAAAACATCAGACACAGCAAGGGGACCGTTGATTCACATATGGTCAAAATGTTTTTTCATTTATTTCATCAGCTAGGCAAGCACAGTGCTTCTGAATTTGGAGGAGGAGGAAAACTTTACATTTAAAAAAGTCAATGTTAACATCCTAACATTCAGTCCATGGGGTTCTTAAGTTCCAAGAGTGTAGATCAGTTCTTTTTATTTGAGTTTCCTAATT
This sequence comes from Electrophorus electricus, assembly GCF_041902795.1. Taxonomy (NCBI): domain Eukaryota; kingdom Metazoa; phylum Chordata; class Actinopteri; order Gymnotiformes; family Gymnotidae; genus Electrophorus; species Electrophorus electricus. Next base: position 4,761,357 of record NC_137509.1, read on the forward strand.
CTATTGCTGCCATAGCAACAACTGGCAGACAGATGTGCCATGAATGCAGTGTCCATTAGTAATAAAATGCCCCTGGGAACAACAGGTCAGTAACTGCAGCGAGATATTAAAATTGCAGTGAAGTTTCCAGAGAAACAGAACATTTCAGACAGAGGTCCTTCATCAGCTGTGCAAGCACAGTGCTTCACACACACACACACACACACACACACACACACACACATACACACACACACACACACACACACACACACACACACACACACACATATATATATATATATATATATATATATATATATATATAATTTTTTTGAAAGCATTAACTCTCCATTATTAGAGTTATCAAGGCAGTAAACGATTAGGAAAATAATAACATTTCATTACTAACTTTAACGGCCAATACTCCCACCACAGGAGGAGAATTAATACCTATTACACCCCCATTCAAGGTAGTCACCCTACACATTCTGCATTGTCAGTTTGACTGTTTAATTTAATGAGCTGTTTGAATCACAGCAGATTTCAAAGGCCTCATAAGTCATATCTGCTGTGTATAGTTTTTGTATTTGCAATCTGTGGAGAAGCCAAAGACAAATTTACACACGACCGGACAATAAAGTTAGCCTAAAGTAATGTACAGTCATAAACCATAATCCGCATTTACACAGGCGTAAAATGGGAGGTGAAAGGCTGTTAAACAGGAAAGCCAAATGAGTAAATCAAATCCGTCCGTAGGGCTATATGGCGCTCGCCCTGACCGTGCCCTGACCTCAGCTGCACCTCTTATGGACACCGTGCCCTACTCCCACACCCACACCTCACCTCACCCTGCCTGTGCTGTTCTCGGAAGCTGCCTTGCACCGCCTGCCAGTCCTCGGTGGGCCCTCAGTTCCTTCGAAGCGCCGGCTGCTGGGATCAGCAGAGTAAACACGGCATGGTGCATTGTGGGAGGGCTCTCCTGCAGCCAGGGAACCGTGGGGGGTCAGATCTGAAAACGCTCTTCACTTCTTTTTCTTTTCATCTTTTCTCTTTAGCAAGCCTGCTACATATACCGTAGTCTTTGCGTGCAGGTCCTGAGGTGCTGAACGCGGATCCACGAGGCTAGCCACGCACCGGTCGAGAGCTCACCAAATGCCGCGGCTCGGGTGCAGCCAGCTTTATCTGTTCTATGTCTCTCTCAGTTTCACAGACGAATCCAGAGCAGGCCTGAACAGTAACATAAAAGATGTAATGTGACTACAGATTTAAAACATAAGGTTGAGGGTAATTGTAAACCAATACACCAATTGCAGTGAAAATCAGGATTCATTTAAAATATAAAAAAGTCATGTAAAACAATCATGTTTGTTCTTATATTTGAACATTTAATGAAAGCCAACAACTCTATAATGAACATCATATTTCACACAATAAATCAGTATTTTATTCAAATACTGCTAAACATTAATTGTAATATGTTGGCGCGATTGCATAGTTTATTGTACTATTTGTGATCTGTAATACATTAAAAACATGCAAGATTATATAGGTGAAATTCAAAAGAAGGAGAATATATGTTTTTACACTTTAGAGGAATGAACTTGCCATGGTGGTGTTTGGGTCCTTTCATTCCAGTGTTTGTGCTCTCTCATTATTAATTCCTACTTTGACATGTGCAGCACACAAAGAACGTCCCCACCCAGACTCCGTAGGAGACTGCATCCTCTCATTCCCCGTCCCCTCTTATAGTCTCTGTCTTATGTAAATAAGAATGACTGGAGAGGGCCATAGAACAGGTTTTTGTTCAGGTCATGCTAAAATTTTGTAAGCTAAATGAATCTGTCACTTCAGAAAGAAAGGATATTTAAGGGAAAAAGATCAGAACAATGCTCCCTCGTTGTCAAGCAAATAAAAGCCATTGTGTGGATAATGTAAAGAGAAGCAGATCTCGCTGGTGTCCGGGACCCTGTATGAGTAGCTGGTGTGAGTGGCCCATGCTCACATCTTAATACGCCCCGTCTGTTGCCAATAATATTACCTTTACGCGTGACGACAGGCCACAAAGGGATTTACCTGAAATGCCTTTCAGGACACACTCTACCCCATTCTTGTGCTGTTTCTGCTGCTGAGGGGGGACCCTGTCTTACCCCAGCCCAAAGGCCAGCGGGGGGACCCTGTCTTACCCCAGCCCAAAGGCCAGCGGGGGGGACCCTGTCTTACCCCAGCCCAAAGGCCAGCGGGGGGACCCTGTCTTACCCCAGCCCAAAGGCCAGCGGGGGGACCCTGTCTTACCCCAGCCCAAAGGCCAGCGGGGGGACCCTGTCTTACCCCAGCCCAAAGGCCAGCGGGGGGACCCTGTCTTACCCCAGCCCAAAGACCAACTCGAACCCTTCTCCCTGGCTCCTCCAGGACTCTGATAACCAAAACAGTTTAGGCTAAGACAAAGACACCTCTGTTATGACAGAGGAGTCATGGAAAAGACCACGATCTTGCCCTTTTTAAAGCAATAAAATTTAGTATTTTTAGAAAATGTTATTTGTTAGGCATTAAGTGTTTAAGTGTTAAGCCATAGCAGACCTGTTCATATGAATGTATTTTCCTCACTTAAATATTATTCAAAATAATAAAGAAAATGTATACCTTTGCCCAAGAAATGTTCATCACCCCATTTATAACCACTTGTTATATATGGTTATTAACACTGAATTCTTGGAAAATGTCTGCTTGCCTTTGTTCCCTGAAGGTTGCAAAAGTACAGAGAAAAACCATAAACACAGCATAACTGATAATATTCAGCAGCCATGCCAAAGAACGTTTTTCTCAGACGATTCTTGGGTCGGTCGATTTCCACAAATGGATTGTGTTATTACCCTAAAGAGGCCACATCAGGAGGGAGCTGCGCAGTCCTGCTTGGATTGACAGCCAGACATCAGGGTTTGGTATCTGCCTTTAATACGTGGAGCTGAAAGACTTCTTGCCGCATGGCACACGGAGAATTAAGTATAACTTAAATATATAATTGGAATCTTTTGCAAATTTGCGGAAACAATTACTGAATAATTAGAACGTGTAATTTCAAATGCTATAGTACACACACACACACACACACACACACACACACACACACACACACACACACACACACACGCACACACACACGCACACTGATATCTATGTTGGAAAGACTCAAGGAAAGAACTTTTCCCTGCTTCCGACATATTCCCTGCTTCAGAATCACTTAACCATCTCCTAGACAGCTTGGAGCGATTTTAGCCTGCACGTGCTGCCAGCCATTTTGAACTTCTGAAGATTTTTTAAAAATACATTCTTGATTCAGTCACCTTGCCAAACTACCATTTCCATCAGACGACACCTAAATGATAATATTACATTTTCACATTCAAAATTTGACTTACTTGGATCAGCGTTTTCTTTCACTTTCACCGATCTGAAACGTGTACCTCTTATAAGTCTGCTATGGAAAAAAAGTTAAGATTAAAATAAATTCCTGGCTGCAATCTACAAACTGAAATAGAAACCTGTATTGTTGTTATTGTTAATGTAATGACTGAAATGACAACCAAAATTTCCTTTTATTAGGGCTTAATCAAAACCATAAATCATGGAATTTCCTCTGCTGTATTTGTATCCAGTCCAAAACAAGAAACGTTACAAACATGATGTTTAATGCATTCTGAGTGGCCCCGAAATGACCGCGTTTCTAAAGCCCAGCGACTGCAGGGCTGCGGCGAGCCCTGCGCCCCTGAGCCATGGTCAGCTCACATGCCTTTGCAGGGCATGCGGGTCACGTGCAGCGTAGACGTTTGCAGCTGCAGATGAGGGTGGAGCCCGGAGGACTGCAGCGCGCCACACGCAGGTGCGTACCCATTCAATTAACGCAGGCCCACATTTTACCGCCTCCTCCTCCTCCTCCTCCTCCTTCTTCTTCTTCTTCTTCTTTTGCCATTTCCTCTCCTCCTCGGAAAGGCTCCGTGAATACGCTTTCTGCATTAACAACGGACCCCCATCGAAAACAACCATTAGTCACGAGACGTTCAGACGGTATCGGGTGGTGGGGGTGCCACAGATGGAATTGCATGGAAGGGAGGTGTGAGAACCGTCGCGCGGAGTATTGTTGTATCCAAAAAGCAATTCCCTCGGCTAATCTGAGATCTCTACTATTTCAGACCGACATGTGCTTCCTCTACTCTGGCTCACTGAGGCGTGTAATAAAATGCACGCTGCTAAACGCGCTTCCTGTCCGACCCCAAAAGGCGCATAACGGTCACTAACACATAACAAATGCGCACGGAGCCCAGCGGAGAAACCTGCCCATCAGCGGAGACAGGTGGAGCGTTAGTAGGACCGTGTAAAAAGGACAACTCACAGAAAAAGCAAAAAGAAAATTTTGCAAAAGCAATTTTGTTTTTTTTATTTTGGCAGGCCTTTAACTCAATAATAATGGCATGTCGAGTAAAATCGAATTTGGACCGCATAAGGACCAGTGCAGATAAAATATTCAGATGTCTACGTGACAAATGAATCGTTTCATTACCAGGATAATTACACTATTGTTGTTGCGTGGAAGAATACTGCCAACCACACGTTTGCGTTTCGCTTCATTTCCACAGTCTAAAACGTTCCTAGTAATCACTTTCTGAATGAATGAATGCGGGCAACTCTGCACGACCAAAGGAAATACTGGTATAAGGAGAGGTGAAAACCCTCGCAACGACGAGCTGTTGAATGTATTACTCGTGTGGACAGCGCGCACAGAGTATGCCTGGCAAAGTGTGAATGAGGCCGTATTATATTCTCCGCAGGCTTCCGTTAAGTCTTCATGGAAGCGCAAACATTTTAATTTGGGGGTTTTAAGTAATAAATCTAGCAAGCTTTAAGTGAAGTATTAATGTGGAAATATGAAACGACTGCTCTGACATTCATTAACACAGTTTTCACCGTCCGATATGTTCTGACCCAGTTTTGCTCGTGAAGTGATGTCAGTTTTTTATTTTTACTTTAAATTGTGTGCATGCGCGCGCGCGTTTGTGGCGAAAGAGTGAATTGGGTGCACGCCCCCTGATAGGAGAGCACAAATCAGTGCCGTGTGGACCACGTGACAATGTATGTATATGTGTGTGTGTGTGTGTGTGTGTGTGTGTGTGTACCCTTTTGCGCCAAGCATGAAATGACTCCAAATTGGCTGCATGTTCTGTCCACTGAGTCTCGAGTCTGATCCTATCCCTTTCTCCTCAGAGATTCTGACCGCGAGGCCACTGCTTATTCAATTATGCCGCAGTCTGAGACTGAGAAAGCAAGCAGCAGCAACACCGACTTGATCCGGAGTTAAATAATAATAATAAAACAGAATCTTTACAGTCCAATAAATTATACTGCATAATTTGTGGCAGCGCTTCAGTGAATCCCTCAATGTCTGCATTAAAGTTTGGATTTGCTTCTCAGTCTCAGCGCACGTTTGCATTTGGTGCGTGTCTCCCGCTCGCGCCTGACGCGTCTGGCCTTTGGCTGCAGTTCGCGAAGGAGGGAGCGCGGACCAGTGCAGGAACAGACGGACGAGGCCTGACAGGCTCCTCCACGCGCTTTATCGGAGTCTAATGGCCCATGCTGACTTCCGCGCCGGAGCGCGCGCGCGCGTGGCTTCATTTAAGTGAAATTTCCTTGAGGTGACCTACTGCTGACCTTTGATACTGAGCTCTGGGGCGAAATCACAGTTTAAATAATCAATTTAATTTCCAGCTGTTTTTCAGCTGGTCATAAAAAAATTGAGTTTTGTAATGCTGCTGTTTGCACTGCAGTGATTATGAAGATAAGGGGTAGAGGTCACGCGGTTTCAGCATGGTACACAAACTACGCTCGAGAGTTCTGCTGGAGCAATAAGTGGCTATGCAAGAAAAATAGACTGGAAAACATTACACTACTAAGATAATGTTTTACTCCACATAAAGATCTCACCCCCCCCCCCCTCTCCATGAATGCTCGAGTGTGTTTTCTGGGATTCTGGGATATAATATAATTTATGAAACTCTTGTGTTCACTATGCACAACGGCCCCTGGCCAGAGGATGGCGCTCGAGCAGTGCGCATTGCCCACATACATCTGCATGCTGTGTCTCTGTAACGCGCCCAGGTCAACTCGGACCCGGCTCCCTTCCACACTTAACACAGACCTCTACCGCAGCGACCGAACACACCGAGCCAAGTCCAGTCGTCGTGGGAAAAACGAACTGTATTTTAACCATTTTTTTATTCTCGACGAGAAGCAGTACATGAAGGCACGCGAGAATTTCAAAGGAACATTTGACGACTCGTGCTTTGGAATGCTGTAAAAAATGTCTCGTTCCCGAGGCTTGACTGTGACGTAGACCAAGCCTCGCATGCGCACGGTGGAACTCAAGCTGTGCTTAGCGCCCAGAATCTGAGAGCTTACTCAAGTGTGGTCTGCATTTAACTTTAAGGTGTAAAAGATTCTTACTCACATTTAAAGACTTAATACCACGCAAAGCTGTTATGTAGCAATCTGATAAAAAAATCTCTTAGAAAATATTGAAATGGCCATTTATAAATACTAATTAACAGTAGATGTGAACAATAACATTAAATTTTGCATTTCTCTCCTTATATTATTGGCATTTATAAAAATCTAGACACAAGGCACTGAGACCACACACACACACACACACACACACACACACACACACACACCTTGGCCTTTGACCCTGTCTTTCAATGAAAAAGAATCACTGACTGACAACAGGATCTCAGTCATCAGTCTAATTCATTGACACTTCCAGTACAAGGGGCCTCCATAGGGTTCAGCACAGGGGCCACCACAGGAGCCTTTGTAGGGTCCAGCACACACAGGGCAGCACACAGGGGTCAGCACACAGCGTCCAGCACACAGCGTCCAGCACACGGGGCAGTATGCAGGGTTTATATTCCTTCGAGTAATTCTAATTTTTCCACTGCAACATCATATTATGAACAAAGTAAAACAATGTCTTTAATGTTTAACGTAAGCATTTTTCTTTTTGTGTTTTAGTGATGTCATTAGTAAAGCCAAAGCAAGGGTATCCAGATCAATACAGTCAAACAACAAAGTCTTCATAAACAGAGCGTTAGAAGAAACAGTGAAACAGCGAGCTTGACCCAGCATTACTTAGAGTGGGTGTGAAAGAAATAGTGAGGAACACCCCAAAACAAGCATCCCTCCCCAAATGCTCCAACAATTCTCTCTAACATTTTCTCACCAGAGTCTCAGAAAACACTTTCCCACACACTTTGCTCATTGGGGAAGTCGCTTGGTGTTGCTATCCACGGCTGTTTGCTGCTGAAATGTCTTTCTAAGCACCTTGGTTTTATTTGGTCTGGCCCTGAACGAGTGCGTCTGTGGCAGCACCAGAGGCTGCCAGCACTAGCCAGGCCTGGCACGGGGCCTCTCCCCGCCTGGGCACGCAAACGTGTGGAGCTCTCCGGAAACCATGGCAGTTAGATTGAGTTCCTGTTATTGACTGCCTTAGCTCGTGGAGTTTAACCTTTGCTAGGCTTCCCTCTCTTTCTCTCACCTTCCTCCTCCTCTCCTCCTCTCTCCTCCTCCTCTCTCCTCCTCCTCTCCTCCTCTCTCCTGCTCCTCTCTCCTCCTCTCCTCCTCCTCTCTCCTCCTCTCTCCTGCTCCTCTCTCCTCCTCTCTCCTGCTCAGGTCAAATTTAGATCTCATCTTTGTTCTCCATCCTTTAGTGTGTGCTTAGTTCCTGTCAGTGAGTGGTGTGTGCTGGGGTTCAGTGAGTGGTGTGTGCTGGTGTGTGCTGGGGTTGAGTTAGTGGTGTGTGCTGGGGTTCAGTGAGTGCTGTGTGCTGGTGTGTGCTGAGGTCTGCTGGGGTTGAGTTAGTGGTGTGTGCTGGGGTTCAGTGAGTGGTGTGTGCTGGGGTTGAGTGAGTGGTGTGTGCTGGGGTTCAGTGAGTGGTGTGTGCTGGTGTGTGCTGGGGTTGAGTTAGTGGTGTGTGCTGGGGTTCAGTGAGTGGTGTGTGCTGGTGTGTGCTGGGGTTGAGTTAGTGGTGTGTGCTGGGGTTCAGTGAGTGGTGTGTGCTGGTGTGTGCTGGGGTTGAGTTAGTGGTGTGTGCTGGGGTTCAGTGAGTGGTGTATGCTGGGGTTGAGTGAGTGGTGTGTGCTGTAGTTCAGTGAGTGGTGTGTGCTGGTGTGTGCTGAGGTCTGCTGGGGTTGAGTTAGTGGTGTGTGCTGGGGTTCAGTGAGTGGTGTGTGCTGGGGTTGATTGAGTGGTGTGTGCTGGGGTTGAGTGAGTGGTGTGTGCTGGTGTTTAGTGAGTGGCACTCCACTCTGAGCACGTTTGCCTGAGCTCTGTGTTTCCTGTCTGCCGGCCACTCTGGGCAGCACCTCATCAGCGGCGGGTGGAATGTGGCAGCGTGTGTGTGGTAGGGAAGTGGCCGGAACGCTACAGCAGAAAGCAGGACTACGCGGCAGCGAGCGATTTGTTAACAGCCCTGTGGTACCGGAGTTCAGTGCTACCCATGTTATGTTTTATTATAGCTACGAATAAAGGATTAAATGTAGAATGACGGATGAAATGACTGGTTAAAACTGCCAGATTTCAGTTTGCGTAGGTGTTTTTAAAGGATCTTATAGAGCAATGTGGTATTGCTCAACACTTTCCTATGGGAAGACTGAAATTCCTACCTCCTGCTGAATTTCTGCACCGCGGAACTGTGTGTTATAGTAAAATACATGTTGAAGAAAGAAGAATTAAGCAGTGGAGCAGAATTCTGGCACACCACAGAGTTTCCCACCCAGATCATTTTCTTCTCAAAGTGAAGGCAATCAGACTGACCAAACAGACTATATCAAACAGGGAAACCGAAACAATTCCCACACTTGATTATGGAAATGACTGCACCATAGCTTTTCACAGCATTTACATGAGAATGCTGTGTTCCTTCATTCTCCTGTCACACATCCATATGCAGTAGGGCCATTTCAGATATTATTTTTATAAGGACAACAGTCTCAATTATGCCAGTGACCTTAAAATCTCCTATCAACATGTACATTTGCTACTTGCTTATTGCTGAAATTCAGCACTTGTTAATTATCACTAAACAACCACCAAGGAGCGTGTGTGGGTTCAGCTTGATCTGACGTCCGAAAGCACTTACTCGGTGTGTCTCGGTGCGAGTGGGGAGGTCTCCCACACCACGCCCATACCCCCCACACACACTTCCTGGCCACCATACACAGCCCCGTGAGCACAGGTAGGAAAAGCAAGGGAAAAAGGAAAAACTGAGAGAGAGAAGTAGAGAGAGAGAGAGAGAGAGAGAGAGAGAGAGAGAGAGAGAGAAGTAGAGAGTGCAAGCAGTGGAGGGAGGAGAGAGTGCTAATGCGATCAAAGAGAGACACAGGCAGGTATATGGAGTGTCCTGCAGAGACAGACAGATAGAAAGAGGGTGAGAGGGAGAGAGAGAGAGAGAGAGAGAGAGAGAGAGAGAGAGAGAGAGAGAGAAGGAGCACCGCTCTACTGTGCTGCAGTCATGCTTGGCTGGCTCTCCTCCAGGTCTCAGGGTCCAGCTGGCCTGGACGCCTGAAAGATGTATTTGTTGCACGGTTGTTTTGCGGTGCTGCGGCCATCTGGGCAGAGGCCTGGTCACCAGCGCCCAGGAGCGTGCGTGCCGACGCCTGCCAGGAAAAACACTCATAAAACAAAGAGGCTGCGCCGTAGTGCTCTCCCCCTCATGGACGGATTTCCCTGGTGTGCTGATCTCGGCGAGGCAGGAGGAGCGGGAGAGGGTGGGAGCGGCTGCTGGAAGCGCGGGAAGCTGCCACCCAGCGCCCTGGACCCAACCACACGGGGAGGAACGCCCTCGGCGCGCTGGACAGCACCAGCCGGGCATGCCAAGCCGATCCAGAGAGCAAGTGCACGGCTGGACGAGTGAAAACTTCGGCGTGGGGTTGTTTCTTCATTTTAAGTTGCGCTAAATCAGTTCGGTTTGACGTGCGATAAGATTGCTGCGTATTTTATTTTACTTCGTTTTTTTATAACTGTGTCTTTGTTTAAGGTCGTTACATCATCAAGGCCAACAGTCCCATCAGAAGGATAGACAGAGAGAATGTGGGAGGGAGGGAGGGAGAGAGAGAGAGAGAGAGAGAGAGAGACAGAGACAGAGACAGAGTCCTGGAAGCAATCGGTCTCTTTCAGCCTGGTGTTCTGTTTTAGAGATCTGTTTGCATTCTGCGTCACAGAAGGGAAGTTGTGGCATGCACACTCAGCTCCTGTGTGGTCAGCACACGTTTCTGCATGAGCCGCTTGGCCCCTGAGACTAAACAGGCAGCTTGAACCAAACAGTCCACAGCTCCAGCTCGGTGGCTGCCTGCAGCCCGGCCTGCCCGCTAGCCACTGCCCCGTTGCAGGAGGAGAGGTCACCATAACTGGGGCGCATGCATGTTTGTTTCCTCTGGATGTGCATGTGTGTGGAAGAGCAAAAGAGACAGAGAGTGTGTGAACTGGCCCACTGTTTAAACATTAAACAAACCCAAGAAAGAAAACATCGAACCTTGCTGCAGAAGAAGTGTCCAGTCTTGGACTGGAGGGAGGAAGACACCACAATATGTGAATGCACTGAGAACAAAGTTGGCTAGACTGCAGCATGGCTAGACTGTGCAGCATGGCTAGACTGCAGCATGGCTAGACTGTGCAGCATGGCTAGACTGTGCAGCATGGCTAGACTGCAGCATGGCTAAACTGTGCAGCATGGCTAAACTGTGCAGCATGGCTAGACTGCAGCATGGCTAGACTGTGCAGCATGGCTAGACTGTGCAGCATGGCTAGACTGCAGCATGGCTAGACTGTGCAGCATGGCTAGACTGCAGCATGGCTAGACTGTGCAGCATGGCTAGACTGTGCAGCATGGCTAGACTGCAGCATGGCTAAACTGTGCAGCATGGCTAGACTGTGCAGCATGGCTAGACTGCAGCATGGCTAAACTGTGCAGCATGGCTAGACTGTGCAGCATGGCTAGACTGTGCAGCATGGCTAAACTGTGCAGCATGGCTAGACTGTGCAGCATGGCTAGACTGCAGCATGGCTAAACTGTGCAGCATGGCTAGACTGTGCAGCATGGCTAGACGGTGCCACTGTTT
>NC_137509.1:4782500-4785000 GCF_041902795.1 Electrophorus electricus
TATATATATATATATATATATATATATATATATAGAGAGAGAGAGAGAGAGAGAGAGAGAGAGAGAGAGAGAGAGAGAAGGAATGGATGGAATTCCACTGACTGCCCGTGTGACACCCCCCCCCCCCCCTTCCTGCCTGCTAATGTAATCAGAGGGAAACAACAGACCTTCCCCAAGCCTCGTCCTCCAGATAACACGCCTTTATCACACGCTCCACCCGGCCGAGGGCTCGGCCCTCCAGTGGCTCTCCACACCTCCTGCAGTTTGTGGCTGTGCTACCTGGTTCAGCTGGGTTCAGGTGCTCCAGATGGAGCCATGAATCAGGGCCTGATTTGCGCTCGGTCTACAAATTCCTGTAGATGCCTTCATGTAGGAAAACGTTTTTATGAGGTGACAGAAGAGTGTGATTATAGCTGCTCGAATATATGGGCTTTTATCTCATGAGATCAAGTCAGGGGTATCTCCATATTAGTGGGTTATCTCCATATTAGTGGGTTATCTCCATATCACTGGGGTATCTGTCACGGAACGCTCACCTCCCGCGAGTCACGTGGTTTGGCCCGCCACGTGAAGTGGGAGGATCTTTTGTTTGCGGCCACACCTGTCTCGTCTTTATGTGTATAAACCCTTGTCCTTGTGTGTAGGGTATTGGCCATTGTACTCGTAGATGTTACTGTAGCGTGTTAATGTTAATGTTAAATGTTCTTTTCGTAGTTGTTATCCATGTTTATCGGGTTTGTTTAATGCTGGCCGTGCTGTGTTCATGTTTATCATTTATAATGCATAAGTGCTGCTCTTGTCTTTTGTTTTGTGTAATTAAATGTGCGTCCATGCCAAGAGAGCCTGTGCGTCCTGCTCCACGCTCTGCAGCCCTTGGGCCAGCACGTTACAGTATCTCCATATCAGTGGGGTATCTCCATATCAGTGGGGTATCTGTAACATGCTGTAACATCTCCCAGTATTCTTTGGTTCCCAATTCTTGTCCCTTCTACAGCTGTAGTGTTTCCAATCTTTTCTCCGCCTTGTCTCCACTCTCTGGCCTTTCCAACACAAATCTCCCTTACCACTAGTTCAGACATGCTCTGAGGAGTGATTTAATCCACTGGATGAGTGATTTAATCCACTGGATGAGGAGTGATTAAACCACTGGATGAGTGATTTAATCCACTGGATGAGTGATTTAATCCACTGAATGAGGAGTGATTTAATCCACTGGATGAGGAGTGATTAAACCACTGGATGAGTGATTTAATCCACTGGATGAGGAGTGATTTAATCCACTGGATGATGAGTGATTTAATCCACTGGATGAGGAGTGATTTAATCCACTGGATGAGGAGTGATGTAATCCACTGGATGGGTAGTGGTTTAATCCAGACTCTGGTCAAAGAGTGATTTGTGGCACCATTTACCCTCCAACATACATTTACTTTTATTGGTAAGATAATCCAAGAGAACGTTTATGAGAATTTACTTCTATATATAAACATGACTAACAATTACTTGAGTGACTGGCATTACTGGACCTTATGGAGACTCTGTAATCAGCTCTGGTTCTGAGGAGTAAAAACCAGTGCCAGCAGGCCTGAGGAGAGCACTAATCTCATAAATGAAGAGCCCGGAACAGCCTGGAACAGCCCAGAACAGGCGAAAGATAACAAATGGGAAGCAGAGTCTGACATTTCTCAAAGAGGACTGAGGCAAGTACAGATGAGCGGGCATGATTTACAGACGCACGCACGCACGCACACGCACAGAGCGAGCCTTACTCCAAGTGTGGCCTCACAGAGGGAAAAATGGTTCGTGCGTAGGTTCGTGTCTAAGGCTGCTGTCTTGAGCCTGCTTTTTGCCAACCTTGATTGACCTAAACAGGCATCTCCAGGCAGGCTGAAGGCTGTGGTCTGGTCTGATCCCCGCGCCCCCGGAGGAATTTCGGCAGCAGAGGTCTAATCTGAGATCAGACAGTGAGGTGGGGCCACGCTGTTGCGTGCAGCCCTGGTCTGATTCGGGAGCCTTGGCAGCCTCCAAAGAGCTCTTGTCTGGAAGCAGCACTGCCGTACGCAGCCCAGAGCTCTTTGAGGCTGGGCTGTTTTTTTTGTTTTTTTCCCCTCGTTCTCTTTTTTTTTTTTTCTTCAAGCGAACCTCCGTGCATGGAAACTCTAAAACTCCTGGCGTGGCGTCAGGAAAACATTACCTGCGGGTGCAGTTACCGAGGTGAGCCAGAGGGTGCCAGCTGTGGGCAATGGGCGGCGCTTCGGCGGCGGCTCAGGACGGGCTCCAGATCGCCCGTGGAGTCTGGGATGGAAATAGTAGCGGAGGCTTTCTCTGCTCGCTTCTCAAGAGGCCGACGCAGCTGTCAGCTGTCATGTGTGATCATTCTCAGACGGGACCATTAGCCAATAAAGAGACGTTTTACGTGTCAGTCTCAATGGTCCATGGTGCGCGGCTCAAACGGAGAGTAAAGTAATGCCCTGGCTCTGTTTACCTGCCAGAGCCTTCT
>NC_137509.1:4790000-4845000 GCF_041902795.1 Electrophorus electricus
GCCTAAACATCAGCGCATGTCATTTCATTGCACATAGTAATGACTGGTATTTGAGAAATGAGCTGTACTGAGTGTCAAAGCCGGACGTGTTAAGCTCCTCGCCCCCCAGTGGCCTGGGTTCAGCCATGCTCTGCGCTGCTCCACACAGACTCCTGTGACACACCGCCGAGGAAACATTTTCCCACTCGCTCCCCGCCTATTCCTTTCAGTCAACTCCTCATCCCGAGAATCCGAGCAGGACAGCGGGTTTACGTGGCTGACACTTCCGCCGGGCGCCTCCGGTCTGCAAATGAGACCCTGTCTGAAAGCCGTTTGTCTGTCATTCCTCAGTGGATTAGCAAATGTCTCGGGGGCGAGAAAAGAGCTTTTTCACCTGTCATCATACGAAGCGTCAGCAGAGAGGGCTGCAGTTGGAGAAGTGCCATCACTCGCTTTGGAAATCCGATACGCATTAGTTGAATATTCCTCAATACAGACGGTATCATAAGAGCAATCTGAAAGCAAAGCAGGGTGATAGGAACGGTGTGACGGCCTCTCGGCGTGGTTGAGGACAGGAAGACTAAGGGCCATCGAAACAGAACAGAGGCAGGACACAACATTGCGTAGAGGACAGGAAGACACACACACACACACACACACACACACACACAGATGCGTACACACTGTTTCTTTCTCTCTGATCCCCTATCACAGACACACACACACACACACACACACACACACACATATGTGCACAAAAACACACACGTATTCTGTTATCTTCACCAAACAGTGTTTCCTATAAACCTCATCCTGGTGCAGTCAGTGTGTTCTGGAGTAGTCAGTATGTCCTGGTGGGACATGGAGTGTGCATGTAAAGTGATATCACTCCACGTAACTTATTCAGGCTGTGCATTTAGACTGAAACAGATACATAAAAATAAGAACTGTCACAAAATAAATTCATTAGTGTTCAGATATTTAATTCAGCTCAGTTTAGTTAAGTTTAATTCAATCTTTGCATTAATTAAATGTAATTACGTGACTCTCATAGCTCTTTTACATATACTGGCATAAAGCAGCTTTATAAGAAGGAAGTCTGTAACTGATAGATGCGCAATCACACATGAAGTCTCTGAGGTTGGCTAGAACTGAACTGTGTAGCTGGGTAGGATTACAGTTTCATACATCCAATCAAACATGCTGCCTAATTGTACATCAGTCAAAGATGCTGTACACATAACAGATGTAAAATAGTTCACAGATGTAATCATTATACACTAATTACTGCTGTGAGAGGATTAAATCATTTTTGGGAACTTGAGTTTCAAAAAGAAGCAGGACGATTCACAAGAAGTTAACCACTTTAGCAACAGAGCAGCTATACATCATTAGTGTCTATGATCCTAGATGCTCTTTAATTTGACAACATATTCAAGATTTCCAACCTTTGACCTGGTGGACAAAGTTTTACGGTGTTGTTGTATCACTTCTGCAGTAATGTGTCAGGTGCAGCATTTCCTTACTTTGGCTTTCATGGTTTAGTGACGCTAACAGAATAGTGGAACAGCTCCAGATGGAGAAAAGTGGCCCTTATCCGGCTCTCTGTTGAGTCTGTTAGAGAGCAAGTGAGCAAAACTGAACTCGGGTTATGGCACAGTAAAAGCTATACTAACCTTGGGCTAAGCACTCTTGTGTATGTGTGTGTATGTGTGTGTATGTAACACTGACATGCTTCTCTGGTTGCACAAACTGATCTAAGGTCCTCTTTGGCAAAACTGTCTTCAACTTGGTGCTAACAAGCATCACGGCGCTGATCCATATCTGATCCATATCTGATCGCTCCTGAGCGAATGCCCAAAGGGACACCAGCTCTACCTCTCCGTGAGGTTCTTTGTGCAGTGCCAGGTTGTGTGTCAGGCCACTCATCTCTAGCTCCGCCACATCAAAGCCGCCACCGCTCTGGCCAAGATAAAGCCAAAGATTAGCACATAGAAGCCAGTCCAGGGTAATCGATCCCAGAATCAGGTTTGCTTTCCTTTAATGAAATGGCAGCTGCTATCAGGGCTGTCAAAGAACAGAGGTCAAGCAGGAGATCTTTGTAACCGGGAGAAGGTGTTTTGCACAGAAATGGATGGGGCTTGCAGACCCCTGCCCAGGTTTGAATTATTCAGTCACCCTCCAGTTACCT
Source organism: Electrophorus electricus (assembly GCF_041902795.1). NCBI lineage: Eukaryota > Metazoa > Chordata > Actinopteri > Gymnotiformes > Gymnotidae > Electrophorus > Electrophorus electricus. Next base: position 4,792,171 of record NC_137509.1, read on the forward strand.
TGCATGACTTTATAATTTGCTGATTATGGCAAAATAGTCACTCTGCTTTGACAGGCTTTGTTCTTTGTCTGTCAAACACTACATTTTTGTAGAATTTTATCCAGTATGTCATGTTTATCAATATAATGAGAGCTGAACACATGGCCCTGCTGTTGCTAGCACCTTACTCTACCTGCTGTAGCAGGTGAGCTACAGGAGTGTTACATACAAGAGTGTTACATACAGGAGTGTTATGGTTTAGAGTCAACTGAAAGCATGCAATTCCATCAAGGTTCAATTTTCCACTGAAAACAAGACAAAAATACTTACACACAAACACACACTGTCTCTCTCATACACACAAATGCATGCAGTCTCTCTTTTACTACCTCTTTCTCTCAGTGTCTCCCTTTTGCCTCCCTCTTTCCCTCGATCTCTCTATCTCTCTCACCATCCCTGCTGTCAACAGCCACCGCGCTGCTCCTTTCGGAGGGAGGCTCAATTCGATCCGCCATCCCTCGCTGACTGACAGCCTGGTTCCGCTGGAGCCCTCGAAACACTGCCAGCCACGGTGGTTAGGGAGGATCTACACTGCCTGGATACAAAATATACAGCAGCGTGTATTCTACTGTAGTTCAACAAAGCAGCTCAGCCAAGCGATCGGCTCTCGGAAACAGTGCTGTTCTAGCGCTGAGTCATGAGGGTTTCGTGCTCATGACGGAACACCCTGAACAGTTTTGCGAAAGCACACAAATTCTGACATTGTAGACCAGAAGGAGTTAACAGGATGTTTCAGTTAAGCATACAAGCAAAATCTACTCTTAGATGAAATAAAATAAACACATGAAAGTCCTACCCTGGAAGTGGCAGGCTACTGACTGCTGAGAAGAGCTACTTCCCACACACGGAAAAAAAATCTCCAGAATTTATTCATCTGAATTGTGGACATCAATTCCACATTAATTATCTGCTTTTTTTCTAAACATTTGTATTATTTCAACAACTTGGTGGAATATAATTTCACTTTAGGTTCAAACAACACTTGATTAAATTGAATAATGTGGTTTAGTGTATTCAGCTGGGGTAACTTCCTTAGTTTGAGTGCGGCTCTCACACAGCCGTGGTCTCCTCCAGACATGCAAGGATACTCAGCAATGCTTCATGGGTAACTATGTACACAGCTGTGACACTCTCCTTATAGGCAACAGCCTTCAGACTTTTCAGACCTGCAGTGTGAGGTGAGTCTGCAAAATCCAAGGAAAAAAGGTGACAAAAATGACTTCAAATCCTGCTTAACAGTCTCTAGTTCTGCAACCTTTTTTGTTGTTTATTCCTAACCCTGCCTAAATTTATCAGAATACATCATTTAAACACATAATTTAAATATATTTAATACATAATTTAAATACATTTAATACATAATACACATCATTTAAATACATTTAATACATAATACACAAAATACGGTTAATACATAATTTGAAGCAAATTGCAGTGGTATACAATTCCAGCTAACATGTCCGAATGCACAACTCAGCTTTCCTTAGCATGGATTGGTTATAACAGCACATCACCAGTTTGAGTGCCATTCATGGCAGAAAGGCCTATCTCCAGTGGGCAAGACTGGATCAGTGGAGCAGTGGAGAACTTCCTGTCGGGTGTCCGTGGTTGAGACTGGTAGAGGTGGATTGATGGTGTTGGGAATGCTTTCTGGACACGCCCTGGGTCCTCTGATACCTGTGGATGGACGTTTAGACACTAGCGCGTACCTAAGCAGTGTGGTCAACCATGTTCGTCCATTCAGCTGTTTACCCCATGGCAGAAGGACACTTTCAGCAGGACAAATCACCACGCCACAAGGGTCGTGTAGTCATGGGCTTGTTCCAGAAACAGGACTACGGGTTTTCCTTGTTTCTCTGGCCTTCACAGTCCATAGATCTCAATCCTATAGAGCATCTCTGGGCCGAGGTAGAACGGCTGTTCGGAGCACGTCAGTACCTCCATCTAATCTGCAGCAACGGTGAGAAGCTGTCCTAACCATATGGGTCAAGGCTCCTGCAGAGTGATTTCAACGTCTAGTGGAGTCTATGCCACAAAGAACTGCTACGGTTCTGAAGGCAAAGGAGGTCCAGCGCACTACTAGCTGGGTGTCTCTGATAACGTGGCCATTCAGTGTATAAGTAGCCTATGCTTTTGCCATTCAGAGAGCGATTGTAATTAAAACAATGTTGCTTTGGATTACTCCAGCTCAGCAGGCGGTGCTAAGCAACCAGCGCTGGTATTTCGTCTGTTTCAGAAAACAAAAGTTGACTTTATGAAAATGAAGAGAATCCTGGCCCCAAAGATGATGGCACAGGATCGGTGAACAGCTGTTCTGATGGTCATCTAGTCTTTCTACTCTATAGTGTTAATCAGTAATTAATCCAGTTGTTCCCAAGCTCAGTGTCTGCGGCCCCGTGTGGGAGTGAACGGAATGTGCTGTTCAGAAAGGTAGAACAAGTCTGTAACAGGAGGACGTTTGTTTATAAATGTCCTTGCTGCTCCATTGGTCTGCACTGGCAGTTATTATTCATTAAAACTGGGCCTGACGTTGAACGTTGTCTTTTTCCATGACAAATGGCTCGATAGACACAATATGAAATATGAAAACAAAGCTAACCCCTCCCAACCACACCCGGACACACACGCACACACACACACGCACACACCCACACACACACAGTCTGCTAGCTGTTTCCTACTCCATTTTGGGCTTACCCCCTAGATTTTGTGGAAAGTTTCGTTCCTCGCAGATGGAGGTTGAGCGTCGGGGCCCTTTGCTTGTCTGAAACGGTGGGTTGTTGAATTGAATTTTGGTGTTATTTTAGTAGGAAGCAGCTGTGTGGGCTGGCCGCTGGTGGGAGAGTGAAAGCGTACACACGCCATCAGACCAGAGCTGCGGCCTGCCTTTCTGTTTACTCAGCACACGCCTCCCCTGAAAGCCTGAAGTATCAGACATGAAGAAAATGGTCTCTGGACAGTGTGAGTGTACGAGAGAGAGAGAGAGAGAGAGAGAGAGAGAGAGAGAGAGAGAGAGAGAGAGAGAGAGAGAGAGAGAGAGAGAGAGAGAGAGAGAGAGAGAGAGAGAGAGAGAGAGAAGGCCTGTCTTTGCAGCTACATTCTGGGGTTGAGTGAGGTGGAAAGATTTGAGTTAGGATGTAGGGGTTGAGTGAAGTGGTATGGATTGAGAGAGGTGGTAGGGGTTGAGTGAGGGGGTAGGGGTGAATGAGGGGTAGGGGTTGGGACTGTCCATGTGTGTGTGTGTGTGTGTGTGTGTGTGTGTGTGTATTACATCTGGTTAGCTCTCACAGACCACAACGTATCTCAAGACGCCAGAATATGAGTTCTCCAAGTGTCACTTCAAGTCTGCTAAAGAAAGCCCCACGTGTCCCATACATCCCATTCCAGATGTGCATACCAAGTACCATTAGTGAAGTTACGCTAACAGATCTAGCGACATAAAACTGAAACTTTGACAGTTCTTGATGTGGGTGGGGCTTGTCCTGTTCTCCTACATTGTTGTTATTTTTTCTTTTGTAACGATGCGTCTGACGTACAACAGACCGTTTTGAATTACATGCTAAGAGGATTTGCTTGCATACATAGCGTAACTTACAGGCCTTTCGAGTATAATGGGTACAAACTATGTAAGCAAGCCTTGAACGCACACGTGTGTGCAAAGTGTTCCAGCTTGCTGACAATATGCACTTCCAGTTTAGATTTAGGTTTAATTTAAGTAAAACAAGCTGTTAATTACGCGTGGCGCGTCGAATCGCCGCCATGCTTTGAAAGGAATTCCGCGCGCTAATCGTCTGCCGCGCGCGCCGTGGACGGAGCTCTTGATTGCTTCACTCTCGAGCTGATTGCTGTTTATGTTAGCGCGCTGTTTGCGCATTTCCAGCCTGGTGTGTTCAGGAGTGCAATGCCGCACTAAGGTGGTTCAAAGAGTCGTTTACAGACACACAGGTCAGAGGTTAGGGATTCAAAGAGTCAAGCGTGATGGAAGGAACTGGATAGTGGAAAGATTCAGTGAATCGCTGCGTTGAAACTGCGATTCATGTGCGAACTGTTGGGTCAGGACTTTTGAATCAGTATTTAGGTGTTGTTCAGTAAATCTTTATACTTAAGTGAATGTTCTTGGAACCTTGCTTCAAAGTTTAGGGGAAAAGAAAAAAAAAAAACCCAAATGAAAAGTGCGGAGAGCAGCTGTAGTGGGGAACATGTGAGGAGCCGTGGTGCTCTGGAAGTTATTAAGCGTAAATGTAATTTTACTGAGTGGTGATTCATGGAGTCATTTAGAGTAAATTAAAATTTTGTGTGCAGTCTCATTAAACGTCCTTGAAAAATTACTCATGGGAATAAAATGTCTGTTTAGGAACTAACCATGATTAAATGGACTGAGTGTGTGCGTGAGAGAGAGAGACAAAGAGAGAGAGAGAGAGAGAGAGAGAGAGAGAGAGAGAGAGAGAGAGAGAGAGAGGGGAAAATTGTAGGGTGACTGAAATGTTTAGTGTTGACTAATATAATGCTGTTTTAACACGATTTTATGAGATACATGGCAACGAAAAAGAAGCTTCTATTTCACCTCGACAAAATCATTTTTGAAGCAAATATATTAACTTCATACAAGCCTCACTCAACTTCTTTAAAGTGCATAATAAGAGTTTTAATACTAGAATGAGCACTAATCTCTGTAAAATTAGAACCATATGATTGAAGACTGTAGTAAAAATGCTACTTATATTAAAACTCATTTGACAGTAGTTGGACGACAGTGGCTAACATCCTGTACACCAGTTTCAGCTCCAGGTGTCAGGTTCTGATCTGCAAACAGACTGTCCCAGTCCAGGAGAACGTTTTGGAAACACATGATATAATGGTTTCACTATACAAACACACCTGACAGGAGGTGAAGAGCAGGCCGAGGGGTGCACCCGCATCACATCGTCCTTTCCTTTACCCGTGTTAGGAACCTCAGGGGCTGTTGGGCCAGGTTGGAGTGACCCATAGACGCGGTGTCTCTGGATCGGAGCCTCTCTCCCGAAACCTGCAGTTTGACTCCTCACAGACAGATGGCAGCAGCCAGCTTCCGTGCTGTTGCGCCACACCTCACTAAGGCAACAGCGGTTGTGGTTGTGATAGCGCCAGCTTTTTTTTTTTTTTTTTTTTTTTTTGCTGCTTTGCTTGTCCCTGCCCTGGAGTCACGCCCCAGCGTGACGGACACGGCTGCGCGGATGGGAGAGAAGGAGGTGAGAATATGAAGGAATGAGGAAGAAAGAACACCAGGAAGAGTGCAGTAGCAGAACAGCAGGAGCCAAAGGGACTTCCTAGGGGTGGAGACAGAATACAGGTAAGTGTGTGTGTGTGTGTGTGTGTGTGTGTGTGTGTGTGTGTGTGTGTGTGTGTGTGTGTGTGTGTGTGTGTGTGTGTGTGCGTGCGTGCGTGTGTGTGTGTGTGTGTGTGTGTCTCAACGTATGCAGAAAAGGACAGTGGACTTAGTTTTGCTTTGCTTTCTTCTGTGAATGTTTGTCATTTTAACCCCCTTTCAAGAACAAAAACAAAAAACCCTTTACAGTAAACCTTGGGAAGCCCTGTACATAAAACCCTGATTCTGCTGGACACAAGAGAAGGAGCCCAGAACAGTGAGGGGTTAATGGGGGTTACAGAGCTGTCAGTCCACCGTAACGCGCAGCCCTGCGTGTGGGACTGATGACTGAGCAGGGCTGAATCATTAGAATGCTCAAATGCAAACATGGCAGTGAAGGTACTTTGGGGCGATGATGTCACAGCAAGCCTGCAGTCTGCTGGAAGCTTTTTTCCGGGACCTGTTCACTTTCACGTATGAGCTGGTGACATCATCCTTATATTACATTTGTAAATGTGACCTGGATGCAATACTTCTGGAAAAGTTCTTTTTTTAATTTTTTTTTATTTTCTCATGAAATAAACTTGTATTCACTGTATTTGAGACAGGAACTCTCACCCAGGATCCTCATTCCTGAGTAAGCCTCACTCTGTCAGGTGGACCTGCCACGTGACCTTTCCCCTGGCGCGGTAGCGGAGGTCTGCTGCTCGGGGTGTATCTGGCGGCTCTGAAGCCAGAGGTTTCCCCGCACGTCTGCATCACTGCGGCAACGAGCGGTTCTCCACCCGGCACCAGCCGAACGGTCCGATAGCGAGACATGAGGAAGGGTTGCAGGGTGGCAGACACAAACTGCGTGGAAACCGATGTGCTGTACCTTCTGCTTATACACCTACAAGGGGTTGCTAATAAATAAATGTCTCTAATGAAGGAAGTGTTAAGTGTGTAGGCAAACTTGTCCTAACAAAGGGCTCACCTTTAGTTTTTTTCACTCTCTCTCTCTCTCTCTCTCTCTCTCTCTGTCTCTCTCTCTCTCTCTCTCTCTCTCTTTATCTCAGTAGTTTAGTCAGTTTCTTGACGGTATCAATGTTTTAGTGCTAAGCCGTGAGTTAATAGGGCATTGGGGCTCCCCGAGGGTCCCGGCAGTCTGCCCACAGTGTGTGGAAACCGACACTATGCCGTTGCCTCTTTAATTACCTAGAGGGCAGAGTCTGACAGCTTCTTCCGACACTGATAGCGCAGTAACCAGCCATTATGTTAAATATTTGGAGCGTTGCACAGCTGAGCTGATGCACTATGTCCCCAGGGGCCTGCCATCTATGGAAAAAAGCTCCGAAAAGTCAGAAAGTCAGAGGTGGTAGGAATGTCTGGAATTATATACGAGCAAAAAAAAGAAAAAAAATCAGTTCATCAAGTTGTAACGGGGACATGCCACCTCAGTGGCCTCTGCTCGCCGCTGTGTGTTTGTGTGTGTGTACATACGTGTGCGGGGGGGCTGGTTGTCCTGCTCGATCGCGTGTTAACTATTTTAATGAAATGAGCGAGGGAGGCTGAGTTGGCAGGCGCCATTTTGAGGATTTATCTGGTGCTGTTAGGCAGGGGCTGTGTGGGCAGGTCACAGCCTCTCTAATGAAGTCTCTTACCCAGTGGCCGTCTGAGTTATGGCGACGCACCGGGCCTGGCCTTCCTCGCACGGCTGGACCGCGGCCATGTCCACGACGACCTCGGGGGGTGCAAAGGTCACAGGTAACAAACCCAACAATCCCTCCTGAGGCCGGCAGCACGTCTAGGCCCCAACTATCCCACGGGTGGATCCAGTCCAACCTGCTCGCAGGAGTGGAGACCAACCTGTGCTACTCTGGGGGAGAATCTTCTAGAACGTCATGCTGTGGTTTCATATTTCAGGAGTGTCGCTATTTTCCGATCGGTCAATGGAGCTTGGTTTCTGGACTGGTGTGTTCACACTCACAATAATCCGTCAATGTTATCGTGCGATGTGAAGTAAGATGTGGATTTCTTAAACTATTATTAAGATCTACATGAAAGCGTGCCATTCGACGGTCTATAAATAAATGATAGTGTAAACTACATAAACAGCTTTAAATATATTCAAGTTAATCACTTGGTTCTAGGAAGTAGGAATACACCGTTACCATTCTCCCTGCAGCTTGTTTAGTTCTGAAATGATTGTACGATTTTAAAGATTAAAAAATAATCTCTATACAGCAGAGTTTATGCCGGATATTTCACATTTCTGAGCCACTGTTGATGCTGTGGCTGCGTCTTTGTAAGCGGTGCCATCTCGCATGCGTGCAACCCCCTGGCCGGAACCATCTAGCTGAGAAGAGTGGAGACTTTCCCTGGTGGGCCGCGTTTTGGCCGTTTAACAACCCGGCGAACAGGGCTTCCAGAACTCGGATGAGAAAACCCAGTCCATGCAGGCAAGGCACGCACAGTCTGAGGAAGGGCCCAGTCTGGTGCTGTTGCTGTCTGGCTTGGTGGTCGCCATGGAGCTGGCTCACGCATACCCAGCAACAGAGCCGAGGTTTCTAGGCTAGGTCCGAGGCAGCGATAAGTCGAGACGGAGAGGTGTTGGCTTTTTTTTTTTCTTTTTTTGCTGATGAAGTTTAAAAAATGGGCCAAGTATTAGTCTTTGAGTCGGTGTAATCTTCAGGTATTACACAACTAAAAACAATCACAAAGTGGTTGGGGAGTGCCTGACATGACTGGCACGAAATCAAGGCAACACTGCGAAGGGAATTAAGAGAGAGAGAGAGAGTATCACTGCAGCCTACAAACTAATCTCCCGCTAAATTCTTTCCTTTTCACTCGCCCTTACAGGTAGTAGGAGGCTTAAAGAATTTAGCAGCAGTACAGGATAAAGGACAGTAAAGCACAAAGACCAGTAATGCAGTAATGACTGATTCTGTTTGAATGCTCATTACGTGAAACACCATTTAAAAACGTCAAGTTTTATAAGGATTATTTTTGTCTTAGAAATTGTAACATTACCAGAAGATTTTTGTTGGTTTGTTTCTTGTTTACTTGTTTCTTGCAAAGCATCTAAAAGAGGCCAAATTTTTGGAATCGGTGAGTCCGAACTTCCAGCTCATAGAAGATCAAAATGGCTTAATCCGCCTCCAGTGGCAACCTTAAATTCGAGCACGAGCACGCCAGCTGTGCGGCTGGGTGGCTGAGAGATGATGGAGTATTCGAGGTGGAGTACCGCTTACTTTGAGTCTGTACTGCTCAGCCCCCAGTGCTCCCAGTGCTCCCAGTGCTCTGCCTCTCCAACGCTTTATTCATCTGCTTTTAAAACCTTCAGGATGAAGCCTTATTTTGGGTCACACTGAAGGACATGTAGGATTTGGACATACCCATACCCTGATACATTCCTGGCATTATTCTCCTGGTGGAGAAGCAGATGGAGCTGTGCTACACAGTGTCCACGTGTGTGAATCGGTCATTGTTGACAGTGCCTGGTTTGCTGGTCTGTGGGTGCAGATGTGAGCTGGGCGGTGCTTATGCCAGTGGAGTGTGAGTGTGAGTGTGTGAGTGTGTGTGTGTGTGTGTGTGTGTGTGTGTGTGTGTGTGTGTGTGCAGATATGAGCTGCACAGTGCTTATGCCAGTGGAGTGTATGCTCTGGATGAGTGCCTCCTGTCCACATTATGGGTAATCAAAGTTTTGTATGAGGGACTGTCCTAAACGTTTCACTCTAGAGATCACCTAACCAGGAAGTGCAGTTGCCCTGAGCAGTTACCCTGAGCAGTTGCCCTCAGCAGTTACCACCTCCTTAAAGGTAGCCTCTGTGAGCAGCTGGAACACCTGTGTGCGTGTGCGAGGAGATGCGTCTCCAGGTTCCCGCTGCTAGTCACGCTTAAACAGGGCCGGCATGAGAGAGCAAGGCGCAGAACAGCCTTTACCTCGCTCTCTCTCTCTCTCTCTCTCTCTGTCTCTCGCTATCTCCTGTCATTTGGTATTTTCCAGTCATGCCTGCGCGTTGTCCACCATTGTGAGGACGTCTGAGTTTGTTCAAACTGGCTTTGCATTTTTTAACAATGTTGTAGATTCGCATCATTTTTTTAATAGACATGACAGCTACCTGTGCTGTGTATGTGAGATACAGAAGAAAAAGTTGTGCTCTCCTTCAAAAGTATACATACAGTATCATCATTTAACCGTCCTAGGAATTAGCTTTAATTTTTTTCATATTTGAAAATATGCATACTTTTGTCTTATCAATTTCAGAAACATTAAAAAGTCATTATTCTTAAGTACACGTATGTATTTTTTTATATAGACTTTTTTTTTACAGAAAATGTTGGCTGTATATTGTTTAAAAGCATTTTCAATAGTCATAATATATAATAAATTATAGAATAATATTCCATCAGATAAATCTCACCAAATCTAAATTATATTCGCACGTGTAAATGTGAACACCCAACATCACATTTCTCTGATCAAGTAAAAAAGTCATGAAAGGAGAAGTGCAAAACTCTTTTAAGTAACAAAAATTCAGACTGTCTGATGAATTTTTATGAGAGTTGTAACATCTTTTAATAGCTCTGGGCCAATGTCAGCATGTGCTGAGAAATGTGACTATAGAGCACCATGTTCGCGAGAATCCCACAGCGTTTACACCACCGCAGCGTGTTTTCACTCATGCTTTGTTTTCATGGCCTGTCCGGCTTGGTCTAATGTGATCCTGTGTCTCGTCTGTGATTGGTTGATCTGATATGATCCTGTGTCTCGTCTGTGATTGGTTGATCTGATATGATCCTGTGTCTCGTCTGTGATTGGTTGATCTGATATGATCCTGTGTCTCGTCTGTGATTGGTTGATCTGATATGATCCTGTGTCTCGTCTGTGATTGGTTGATCTGATATGATCCTGTGTCTCGTCTGTGATTGGTTGATCTGATATGATCCTGTATCTTGTCTGTGATTGGTTGATCTGATATGATCCCGTGTCTCTTCTGTGATTGGTTGATCTGATGTGATCCTGTGTCTCATCTGTGATTGGTTGATCTGATGTGATCCTGTGTCTCGTCTGTGATTGGTTGATCTGATGTGATCCTGTGTCTCGTCTGTGATTGGTTGATCTGATATGATCCTGTATCTTGTCTGTGATTGGTTGATCTGATATGATCCCGTGTCTCTTCTGTGATTGGTTGATCTGATGTGATCCCGTGTCTCTTCTGTGATTGGTTGATCTGATGTGATCCTGTGTCTCGTCTGTGATTGGTTGATCTGATGTGATCCTGTGTCTCGTCTGTGATTGGTTGATCTGATGTGATCCCGTGTCTCGTCTGTGATTGGTTGATCTGATGTGATCCCGTGTCTCGTCTGTGATTGGTTGATCTGATGTGATCCTGTGTCTCGTCTGTGATTGGTTGATCTGATGTGATCCTGTGTCTCGTCTGTGATTGGTTGATCTGATGTGATCCTGTGTCTCGTCTGTGATTGGTTGATCTGATGTGATCCTGTGTCTCGTCTGTGATTGGTTGATCTGATGTGATCCTGTGTCTCGTCTGTGATTGGTTGATCTGATGTGATCCCGTGTCTCTTCTATGATTGGTTGATCTGATGTGATCCTGTGTCTCTTGTGTGTGTGTTTGGTTGTGTAGTTCTTGACTTGTAATCAGAAAGTTGCTGGTTCAAGCCCCACCACTGCCAAGTTGCCACTGTTGGGTCCCTGAACAAGACCCTTAACCCTCAGTTGCTCAAGTTGTACTCAGTCGCTTTGGATAAAAGCGTCAGCTAAATGCTATAAATGTAGTTCTCATGCCACTGTGTTTATCACCCAAACCACTGCTCACCATTTAAGAAGTTCTGCTACAAATTCTAATGTTTCAAACTAAATTAAAAATGTTTACTATATTTACCTAGAAATTTTAATTTGCCATATTTCCATCTGTTAAACATTTAACACTAGTATTTTGGATTACCATGAAAGTTCTTTCAATAGTTTTTACTTTTTTCAATGATCAATTCCTTAAAACATTTTACAATTCCATGAAGTATTTATACAATATTATGAACATGGTAAACAGCAGATTGGTCACAGTAGTGTATGTACATGTACGCGTTTATACAAGCGTTTATACACTTGAATGTCTAATCCATACCATCTATCATTACAAACAAGAACTCTATCCATAGAAAAACATCACTCAGGGCAAACATATATATATATATATAAAATGTTAAGCATGTTAAACTGAACTTTTCATTGGATTGTTACCTGGGTCTTGAGTGTAATATATATGAAAGATGTTTTTGTTCCCTTCTCTCAAAATGATTCTTTTCCATTTTCCTTTAAGCTACCATACTTACGCAGTCATTTTCTATTAACCGCCTGTGTACCAGTTCAGATAAGCCCTCCTCCTTCAACTGAATTATTGTGCTTGTGCAACACACACACATACATCCAGACGCTCACCCGTCGGCCCCCGCAGTAGGGAAGTCCAGTTATAGTCTTGGAGGGCTAGTTCATGACCGACATAGGTTAAACGCCACCCTGACTGCATCCAAATCAAACAAATTTCACTACAGCACTATATTGCTCTGCAAGTCTCTCCAACACAAACAGCAGAGCTATTTCATTCCATCCCAAGGCTTTTTTTTACTGGATAGTGAAATTGCCAGGGCTTGAACATGCGTCAAAATGTAACAGTAGTTAAGTCTGAATAACACTTACATCTGAAACGTGCCGCAACACAGGCCTACACTGTGAACTCTGTATTAACTGATATTAAAGCGTTGGCCTGTGGTGCAAACCAGCTGCGGTTGCTGCATTCTGTTTGTTAATAAGCCTCCTGCACTGCAGTTATTGTAGGTACAAACATCCCTCCGCATCAGAATGTGGGGAGTTCAGTCTGTGCGGGGCGTCGTTCCACGACCCGCCTCCGCTGTTCCTGTTTGTGGCATGCCCTCTGTGTCGCGTGTTCTCCGCAGACACTTATCCTCCCCGGGAGGCGCTCACGGTATCACGGTTATTGCATAACTTTCGTAAAAGGCCAAGGAACGCCATGCGTTCCGGAGCGGACGTCCTAGCTTGTTATGGTTAAGGATCTCATATAATTTACCCACCTTAAGTAAGCTCAAGAAAAATCTCGAGACATATTTTGGTTCTTAATATTTAAAAGAACATTCTTGTAGTGAACAGTGATAAACGTGGATGTATTCTATAAATCAGTTCATTATAACTGACACCACTCCCATAATTTCTCCTCCCTGCCCTTTAAGGGTCGTTCCGTCCACCCTACTTTGCCACGCCCCCCTCCCTCTGACCCGCCAGCATCCCGGCCTGAATTCTGAACATACCATCCAGCTGAGATGCCCTGGAACAAACAGATGGGTTCTCAGTCCGGACCCGTAATCTTCCTCCTCCTCATCCTCTCCCCTTACGCCACCCACAAACCCACCTCTCTCCTGCCCATGTATATTTATTCTTCTTCTATTAATAACCCCGTTGGCTTGTAGCTTTTGTGAAAAGCCATGACCAATCCCTGAACCCCATGCCCTCAGTGTCCGGGTCTGTCATTCCAGCATCTACAGGAATTAAAAACACAAGCAAACAGCCTCCGCGGTGGAGAGCAGGGCAGATCCTGAGGAGTGTGACAGTGGAGTCGTGTGTGAGTGTGCGAGAAACGCTGCCTAGCTTCTGCATTACTGCTGTATTTCACCCTCTGCGGAGATCCAAGAGTCCGACTGTCTTTTCGCTGATGCGTTCCGACTCCAGAGAATGGAGGTGCTGTTTTGCATTAGCGCCCAAGCCGTCAGCGTGCGGCTGGTGTAAGCACTAACCGTTGTTCCTGTCGGAGGACATACGGTACGTCAGTACTGACAGACCCGCACACTGACAGATAATAAAAACTTTGGACTTTAGGTCCAAGATTATGTCTCACCCTCTTTCTCTCTCTCTCTCTCTCTCACATGCGCGCACACACACACACTCTCACACACACACACATACACACACACTAGCTTGGTGCACATGTGGGACTGGTTAAGTGATTCTGTGCTCAGTTACGTAAGAACAGATTGTGTACAGTTGGCAGTCAGAGGTCAGTGTGTGTGTGTGTGTGTGTGTGTGTCTGGATATGAGACACAGTCAAGCTTCACTGCCAACAGCCAGACCATGAAGACCAAAAATACACCCAACCCAACGTGGAGATGCATATATGGACTAAGTCAGTAATCACCAGGGATAACATACATCTGCAGATCCTTCCAGCTTACTCACAATGAGGCTGGCCTATTTTTACACACTTATGACGCTTAACATTTCCTGCTATCGTTGATTGGCAGCTGGCACATGAAATATGCCAGTTAAAGTCTGCTTAGGCATTGCGACATCGCGCCACTTTAATCCATGTTTACTGAGAACCTCTGGAGCCATGCAAATGACATGCAAATAAGTAAAGAGAAAATATGCTTGTTGTTAGTTTATTAATAATATTTGATATTTAAACATTTAATAAATAAATACATTAACAATTTTGTTAAACTAATATTTGTTTTTCTACTTGTTAGCTGAATAAAGTAACATCAAAGTATTTCCATGATACTAGAAGAAAATATACACACATAACGTTTCTATAACTTGTGTTGTGACATTTTTTTTTGACATGTCTCATATATTTCCAGTTATATACACACATACACACACACACCCACCCACATGCCCCAACACACACACACACACACACACACACACACTACTCGTGAAAGGCATCATTGTGTGTGAGATTAAAGGCTATTAGACAGTGGGTGAGCAGTGAGGGTTTTGTTTGCTAACATGACAGACCAGAGCTGGAGGGTAACCCTGAAGGCACAGAGGAGAGAGAGTGAGAAGTGTGTGTGTGTGTGTGTGTGTGTTTCTGGCTACAGTTGTCTGCCAGCTGAGAAGTTGGTGCCGACTTTAAAACGCTTTATAAAGGCTTGAAGTTACTGAACCTTTTGAAAGCTGTGCTTAGGTACATGCTTTAATGCAGCCCGAGACCACAACAGCGCTACTGGGGTCTCTTTGAAAACAATGGTTTATCACAACTAGACCACTGAAAACAGTGATAAACATTTTGGCAAAGTGGCGTATATGACTAATCTGAATATATGAGGGGGAGTGGGATGAGCCATTCATTGCTGAAGAGGAAGTAGAGACAGGTTCACCCAATCCGAGGCAGACTGGACCATTGCTTTTATATGAGGAGGAAGTGATTCCATCAATACAGAAAAAAACCTCACCGAAGAAAGGTTTCCTTCCTGTGGTTTTTCCTGGTGTGATTCCCCCTTCAAAAGCCGTGCGTCTTTCTTCTGGAGCTGCACGCACGCATGGGCTGAGGAGAGAAAACAAACACCGGGCGTTTAAATATCCTCCGACGTGCCTTGGCTCCGGCTGCTCCGCTCCTACTCGGATTTGAGGAAGTCTCTGGTTTGAACACCTCACGCTGTAAAAGAGCTATGGTGCGAGATTTGCACTGGCACACGGAGGAAACCCAAAGGGTGGTCAGGGCTTTGCTGCTCGTATTAAAGTTCCCTCTTACTACAGTTGCCTGTTAACCTACAGAATTAATGTATCTTCCTCTTACGTTTGAACCCAGTGAACTTCTGAGTGGACTGTGGTGTTGCATCAAAAATTCATAAAGGTGTGTAAATGTGTATATGGTGTGTACAGGTGTATATTATGTGTAAAAGTGTATATGGTGTGTAACGGTATATATGTTGTATATAGTGTGTAAAGGTGTATTTCTTTTATATGGTGTGTAAAGGTGTATATGTTGTGTAAAGGTGTATATTATGTGTAAAGGTGTGTAAAAGTGTATATTATGTGTAAACGTGTATATGGTGTGTAAAGGTGTATATTATGTATAAAAGTGCATATTATGTGTAAAGGTGTATATGCTGTGTAAAGGTGTATATGCTGTGCAAAGGTGTATATTATGTGTAAAGTTGTGTAAAGGTGTATATGATGTGTAAAAGTGTATATGATGTGTAAAGGTGCATATGATGTGTAAAGGTGCATATGGTGGGTAAAGATGTATATGATGTGTAAAGGTGTATATGATGTGTAAAGGTGTATATGATGTGTAAAGGTGTATAAAGGTGTATATGATGTGTAAAGGTGTGTAAAGGTGTATATGATGTGTAAAGGTGTATATGCTGTGTAAAGGTGTATAAGGTGTGTCTATGGTGCTCATGCAGCGGTGTCGTCTTGTTGAGATCTGGTACTAGCCCAGTCTCACACACCTGACCTGAGTATTGTGATGGTTGTAAAGGTCTAACTGGTTGGCTCACATGTGTTAGACTGGGGCAGATGTGCAGGGCTGGGAGCCGCCGTTCAGCTGATAATGTTGCTGTCTGGCCAACAGTGCAGGACTGCTGTGATGGATGGTGGTGTCAGAGTGGCTCACGTGTGATTTAGAGAGCACTGCTGGAGCAGGGAGGAGACAAACTGAAGAGCTCGTAGTTGCGCTCCGACAGGCAGGAAACGGCTCATAATGGCCAAGCGTTTGAGTGCAGAAGCATTCTTGTGAAATGACACAAGTGCAGCGGATTAGGACCTGGGTAATTAGCTCATTACTTAACATAAACACACAGCCGCCTCTCCCCAGCTGGTGGTGTGTGCGCTGTAGTGCTCACTCCCTCACACACACACACACACACACACAACGCACACACACTCCACACACTCGCACACACACACACTCTCACACACACAGACACACACGACACTCACACGACACACACAAACACACACGACACTTTTACACACACACACACACACGACACACACACACACACCTGTCCTAATTCTGAAATCTGGTTGAATACCTTCAACTTAAAGGCATGTGTACAAAACGCAATGGATTGCACTCTATAATTTTTTAAGTAATACTCCACTTTTCACACCAAGTTGCTTATCTTTAGAACACATACATTTTGATTGGATTTTTTTTTTCATTTAGGACTACTGCTGAAGAAAAAAAGAGCATTTTGTAGTTCTAGACACTAATGTGCTCGGAAACTCCTTACCGTGGACGCTGGTTTTTACAGTGGCAGGTGAGGTACCATAGATATTACTGACTGCTTATCACAATTTGGGAAATGCCAGCTGTGGAAGGGGGTTTTCAGTGGCTGCAGAGAGGAATGTTTTAGATTAAACCATTTCACATTACACCAGTAGGGGAGATCATGGACTGTAAAAATGACCATGTAGACCTGTTGAATATTTCTGATCAAAGATAACTGATTTTAATTAAATCCCATTCTTCTGTAATTAAACACACAGTTCTGGTTTGGTTGTAATTCTAAAAAGGATTAATTACAAAATTATTTGAGCTTTGTTGAGCTCCCTCCCCCCCATTTTAATCTTTAATCTGGTCTACAAGCCAAAAAAAAGTATTGACTATCCCATGTGAAGCCAGTTCTGTGGAGGTTCAGTGATTTCCCAGTGGAAGAGAGGTTTGCTCTGAGAGCAGTGTTTGAACCCCAAAGTGCTCTCTTTTTCCATACATTTCCATACATTTTTCCTCATTCCTGCAGTATCAGGAAGGAACGGTCCTGCTCTTGCTGGGCTCCACTTCCCATGACTCTTCAGACGGCTCCGACCTCAAAGTTCCTTCTGATATTAAGCGATGGAACACAGGCGATTGGCTTTTTCTTTTTTTTCTTTTTTCTTTTTTTGACTTAGCAGACGGGCTGGATGCGAGTCAGAGGGCGTGTGCGCCCCTCGCTCGTCCACAGCGACCTGTTGCCGTGACTCTCTCCTTTCCTATTCTCTCTCTTCTCTCCGTTGGTCTTTTTCACTCCTTCTCACGCCGCTGCTCCAGACAGGCTGCTCTTTCAGTCGGGCCCCTGGGGGCTGGGGGCCGGCGTGCTTATCGCAGCACTTTATCAGCACGGGGGAAAGGGATGTGGGCTGCACCAGTCCTCTGACCTGTCAGCGAACAGGGGCTTTGGAACCTGGAACTCAGAGAAGTGTGTGTGTGTGTGTGGGTCTGTGTGTGAGTGTGTGTGTGTGTGTGTGTGTGTGTGAGTGTGTGAGTGTGTGAGTGTGTGTGTGTGTGTGTGTGTGTGTGTGTGTGTGTGTGTGTGTGTGTGTGTGAGACTGCGGGCTTACATAACTGCGTGTGTTTTAGATGCTGAAGGTCGCATGTCTGGATATGTGGGTATGACTGTTCTCATAGCCTTAGACATCTGAAGATTAAAAAATAAGTTGGATTTGTACAGTATGTATTGTCAGAACATCAGAACATCATTGTCCACTGGAAGGTTTCACATTATTCTATCTTTAATGTCTAATGTTTACTATCTTTAACAACTGCAAAATGGTCCTTTAAGCCCTTAAGCATCAGAAGAATGTTCCGGATGATAGTGGTGCTTTGGGAAGCGTAGCCGAGCTCCAATTTAAAGCGTGCTGATGGGCCAGGGCTGGTTCTCACTGTTCACACACCTCATCATCAGACACAACATTAGTGGTTACTTCAAACTTCACAAAGCTTTTTACAGACTTCCGTGCCTAGCCGTCTCAGCTTTAAAGAACCATACGGGAATGTGTGAAAAGGCTTCGCGTAGTTGCTAAAAGGGGGTCTTGTGTGGACGGATCTGACCCGGTACTCTGTGTTGGGACAGGGTGGCTCAGACCGGCGGGCTTCCCACATACATGCGTTTGTTTCTCTGTCTTCGCCTTCTCAAACCCCTTCAAAACAACAGCTCAGGAGCTTCAGGTTACGACAGCCCCAGTGGAGTCCACACCCTTTCCTTGGCAGACTCACCCCTCCCCCACCCCCCCCCCCCACCCACACACACACCCCTAACCCAGCCACCGTGGATATAATACTCTCTTTCATACGTGCGTCAGCCCGATGAAACGTTTCGCGAGCGGGACATCAAGCCGGAGGGAGAAGTGCAGCTTTCTCCTGCGCCTCAGCGCCTGCATCGCTTAGGGGGGCAGACCCCGTGAGGGGGCGTGGCCTCGGTGGCCGAGCCCTAGCTGCTCTCCGCCCTCCGTTTCAGCGCAGCCCACCACAAGCCACTTTTGATTGGCGAACAAAGGTGGGCTGTGTGAGGCGGTGGCGTGGCGGGACGCGGGCGGACCCGCCTGCACGCCAGCTGTGCGGCGCTGCTGAGAGACACAAAAGGTTGTGTTGTGAACAGCGCACCCTGAGCGTGTTCCGACCAGGAGGCCGCCGTGCGTTCCAGCGAATGAATGCGTCATGAGTGTGAGTCGCAGGGTGTGTGTGCAACTGCTGGTTTTGTTTGTCGACGGTGGAGTTTGCTAGATTCGTTATAGCTGGGAACGCACTGGGGCTCTAACACACCACATGTGAGAACTTCCTCCAGCTAGTTTTTTCCTGTTGAATAAACACCGACAGTACATGCTAAACAAAGAGACAGTTTTGCATCAGCCATTACAAGTGCATCGATCATTTCTACTAGCTTATATTCCCAGTGAAGACACTACAGATGTTCACACTTCCCCTCGATTACTGGTCGATATTTCAAAGGTTTGGGGGGGGGGGTCTGGGTGGGCAGTGGTCTGCTACCGAGGCCAAATGAAGGGAAACTGTGTTTAGATGCAGTCACTTAATCGGGATGCTGCATCCATGGCAACGCTATCCATCATGTTCCTGGTATGAACAGCCTTGTTGGCATAAGTGCATCAGACATCATTTTCTGGCTAATTTAAGCAAGAAATCAGTACAGCTCCTCCCACTGACTCAGAGAGAGAGAGAGAGAGAGAGAGAGAGAGAGAGAGAGAGACAGAAAGACAGAGAGAGAGAGATGGAAAGAGACAGAGTGGGGCAGAGAGAGAGAGCGACAAAGAGAGAGAGGGAGCGAGAGAGAGAGATAGTAAAAAAAAAAAAAAAGTGACAGTTTCACATTAAAAATATAAAACATAATACCAAATTTCAATAATGTGACCCAACATGAAAAATGAGAAATCTTTCTCGGAGCAGGGCACCCATCAACCCTCGCTGCAAAATATGTAGAACATGTCATCACCTGAGTGACAGCCTCCCCTCATTCCTGCTTCCCCCCCCCCCCCCCCACACACACACTCCTCTTTGCTAAATGTTTACAGAGAGAGAGTGAGAGAGACAGAAAGATATGGAGAGGGATAAAAAATGAGGGTGGATTTACCTGCTTCAGGACCCATTGATCAGGACCCATTGATCAGGACCCATTACTTCAGGACCCATTGATCAGGACACATTGCTTCAGGACACATTGATCAGGACACATAGCTTCAGGACACATTGATCAGGACACATGATCAGGACACATTGCTTCAGGACACATTGATCAGGACACATTGCTTCAGGACATATTGCTTCAGGACACATTGATCAGGACACATTGATCAGGACCCATTGCTTCAGGACATATTGCTTCAGGACACATTGATCAGGACCCATTGCTTCCGGACACATTGATCAGGCGGTTAAAACCCAGCTTCATCCAGTACAGTGGACCCAGCAGCACAGGTGCCTGATACAGTGACGTGAAGTATATGGAGATCAGGCTGGCCCTCACTGCCGTCGCTGTAGTCTGGAGCACACGGCATGAGGATCTGATCTCCAAGGACTGGACTGGACAGACCAGCATTTACTGACTGTGATTGTTACTGGTTTAAAAAGTATGGACCAACACTGCTAAAAAACTAAGTAGGGAAAAGAAATCTGAGTCTACTGTCAATATCTGCTTTATTTCATTATTCAGAAGAAACTGCTGCAAAAATGTGCTTGATTTTCATTGATATTCTTCAAGAATGACCAATTTATTTGAGACAAAGACAATCTTGACAAAATCCTGAGACCATCTCAAGCTTAAAACCATGTTTGTTTGATATTGAAGTACTGTAGGTTTAATTACAGTTAGTACAGTTTGCTTCTTCTCTTTACTAAATTATATTTTATAATTGTTGTGATATTGACTATGTATGTTCATATAGTTGCGTATACGCACACGCTCCTAGCACCACACTGTTAAAGACTGACATACTGTTAAATACTGTTAAACATTGTTAAATACTGTTAAATTCTGTTAAACACTGTTCTTTATGTATAAAGTTTTATATTTGCCTCTGTTCCTGCTTACATTTTTGAAACACATTTGTTTGAAAGTTATTTTCCAGCTGTTTGTAATAGTGTCATGGATGGTTCGTGAAGTAATTTGCGCCTGATCAGTGCCGAATAAAACCATCCCAACAGGAAGACCGTCAGTGTTTGAGAACTTTACTGGGGCTCGGCTGTAAACAGAATCCAAATCCATAGCGTTAGTAAACTCCTTGTCCTTACAAATATCATGCAAATATTTTGAAAAATATATTGGCTAGGTTACTGAACAGTTTCTGATGAATAATGAAATAAAGCAGATATTGATAGTAGACTCAGATTTTTTTTCCCTACACTATTCAAAAAGGTAAGAAACTCTAATAGTCATTTGTTCCAGTTCCAGACCTTATGTTTTAATTTGTACGTTTGCATTGTGCTCCAGGTTCGTATCCGACATGGTAGCAGAGCAGAGCTGCTCTGGTTTGGCGTGACAGCAGCTATGTGGTTTCTGACGGAGGGGGTTACCCACTCGTCTTATCTTAATGAGGAAAGTGATGTGTGCCTCTCCTTGGCTCTCAGCCTCGACCCCCCTGACTCGGACCCCCCCGCCTCGACCCCCCTGACTCGGACCGCTTCATTAGCGAGAGAAGAGAGAGAGAGAGAGAGTGGGAGGGAGGGAGGTAAGGAATGATGGAGAGAAGGTTGAAGGTTGGAAAAAGGGCAGAAGAGAGAGAGAGAGAGAGAGAGAGTGTGCCTTTTCCATCAGTGATGCAACTGCAATAATTCTTCAACATCTGGGATCATTTGGACTCCTTTAGATCGTCCCATATCTCACATCTGTGATGCATGGTCACGTAGGTGTATACTGCACAGGACATTCTTCATTAAAAATAAAATAAAATGACATTTTTCATTTTTCAAATAAGGATAAAATGAAAACACTTGAATATTGAAGATTGTACAGCTAATTTACACAACATTTGATCCGAGATCTACTTTGTCACATTTTATATCACATTTCAGCAGTAGGCACAAATAAATCGATACTCCACACACACATGATCGAGTTCTAATCCTGTCCTTAGCGGGGAAGCACGACTAAACATGGTGAGGTCCTGTAAACTCTCCACGCCACTCTCTGAAAGTTGTCGTCAGCAGTCTACACGCCGGTGCTGCGTCCTCACTCTTTTGGAGAAAGGCACGGTGTCATTCCCTAATGCTTGGCATCCAGGCTGGAAACTCTTTTCCTGGTTAACAGTTTATCAGTGCCATGAAGCGACTACGGGTTCCCCATGTCCTGCAAGTGTTGCGTCTCAATCGGAAGTGTGTTTCAGACAACCACGTGACACCTGCTATCAACACTGAATGGTCTTAACTTGTCGCACTACCACAGAGCAGTGCGGTTGTGTGATTCATGCCACTCTGAGCTCTGGGCTTCTACACATCTGCACGTATCTGTACATTTCGCATGGAAGTGTCCATACGGTTATTTTCACTGCAGTCAGCGTGATAATTGGATCAGGCTGAGCCTTGGTGCCTGTAGCTATCTCGGGTGATTATGGCATTTTCAATTAAAAATTCAGTCCAATGATTTTTTTGCTCATATTTGTTTAAAATGGCATTTCCCACAATGCACGGGCTTGGCCCATAGCAGCAGGGGAGGAGTTTTATGATGTAGGTAATTATACATGTCCTATGATTTCTAGCTTTTTGAAAGTTATCTTTATTTCTCATCCTCTTCTGAGTGTATTAATGTAACACTGATCCATCAAAGATGCAAAACCTCGACCTGAGACAAACTGATCTTTCAGTGCTTATCAGAGACCTGCTTTGATGGCCTTCAGCTTGCTGGAAACTAATGGCTGGAGTTTGTGAATGAAGAGCAAGGCTGCGTCGGCTCTTCTGTGTTTGTGGAGAAACGTGACTATTGTCCACCTCCCTGTGGAACAAGGCCAGATAAACAGATCCTTGGGATCAGTATATTTGTCAAACAATAACCTTAAAGTGGTCCTTGTGTGTTCGCTAGTGCAGAAATAGGACACACACATGCGCGCACACACACAACACAGTGCTGCCGACTGGGAGTCCCAGTGGATGTGAGCAGGAAGGAGTGGTATTTATGAAGCACTATGCCCTTATAACGGTGTTTTTCCTGACACCTCAGCAGACAGGGGAGTGACCTCACGTCTCCTCATGTTCCCGGAGCAGCCGAGCTACAAGAGAGTGGAGAACAGGCCCCTGATTCTGGCCTTGGCCAACACTCCTTCATACTGAGGCCACTACCTCAAATCAACCAAAGCTACAATTTGTGTTTACAAATAACTACAGGCAATGATCAGCACAAAACATAAAAGCCCCTGTCTGCATTTCAGCCTTAGTCCACGCTGCAAAAAAAACAAATACAGGAGGAATTGCCAGATTTAGTAGCAACCAAAAAAAGTCATTTGTTTTATTCAGTAACTTTTTACTTGACTGACATTTTCTGCTCTGGCACCTCTTCAGTCGCTTCTCCTAAAGGTTGTTTGGATAAAACTAATGTTACCAGGGCTCATTGTATTAAAAATCAATAAAATCACCAAGCCTCATTGTATTAATAATTCATAAGAATAGTTTCCATCTTAAAATATCTTCTGCAGCATATCCTACCCCTGTATACTACAAATTTATTACAAACCTCATGGATTTCAAGGCCAGGCATAAATCTGTCCATGCATAAATTTAAATACATACATTTAAATACAGGAACCTTTCCAAGGACATTCGCAGGGCACGATCCAGGGTCGGACGCCACCGTTAAACTCTGATCTTGACCATGAGCAGTAAAGCGAGGAGGCTGGTCTAGGATCAGGAGCAAGGCAGGCCAGGGCAGGATGCGTGCGCAGGGGGCTGTGTGTGTGTGTGTGTGTGTGTGTGTGTGTGTGTGTGTGTGTGTGTGTGGCTCATATTCTGCTGAGTGGAACGGCAGGTCGAGCTTCCAGGAACTGAGGGAAAAGGAGTCATAGGAGGAGGAGGAATGGGGCAATAACTCCATCCTCCAGCGTGGAGGCAGCCAGAAAGAGAGGGAAGATTCCTGCTCTCACTCTCACACTGATCTCTCTCTCTCTCTCTCTCTCTCTCTCTCTCTCTCTTTCTCTCTCTCTCTCTCTCTCTCTCTCTCTCTCTCTCTTTCTCTCTCTCTCTCTCTCTCTTTCTCTCTCTCTCTCTCTCTCTCATGCACACATTATTTTTTCTGCATCTTTTCTTTTTCTTCCTTTCTTCCCTCTCTCCCTCCTGGCAGGTCTCACCACCATCGCTTCACAGAAAGCAGACTCTGCACATTCTACAGACACTGGCCTACAGGGAGGAAATAGGGAGGAAATTGTGCAGAAAGTATAAAAGTCGATCCCTCAGACCCCCTCCCCCCCCCCCCCCCCGCCCCCACAAATGGCACTCTGTTTATGGCGGAAGATTGAACACTCGGGCTGTGTCTTTAACTGTAAAGTTCTCTCAGTGAGAAATTGTTGGGTTTTTTGTTTTTTTTAATGAAAGGATATGTCATTTAATGAAATCTCCAAACACGACTCAGTTCTTTGGCCTTTGTTTCTTGTGCGTCTGGCTGGAGTGCTGCTGGCCCTTTAAGGATGGGTAGAGGACAAAAGTAATCGGCTAGAGGAAGTGCCGTGGATGACTTTAAAATGCCCTGCTCCATCACCCCTCTTCCCTGCCGCTCTCGTACCGCCTGGGCTGCTCTCGCTTTCTCATTCTCTCGCCTTTTACTCTTGTGTTTGTTTGCTCAAGAGCTTTAAGGGATTGTCCGTATGTGTGCCCCCGTGTGTGTGTGTGGGGGGGGGGGGGGGGGGGGCACAGAGCAGGCCGTTTACCATTGCGGGACCTTTTCCCCTTTACAGTGGGGATTTAACCCATAATGAACCTGGCTGATAAGGCGCTGGTGTTCCAAGTCTCCACTGGGCTCCGTGATGTCTCCTGCGCTGGAGCAGAAGCCAGGCAGGTTTCACTGCAGTGCGGTTGGTAGAGCTCCAGTGTGGTACATGTGTGCAAACTGTAATGAGTCCAGCAATGTCACCTGTACCAAGGCTAAAAGCAAGACTCTGACATAACACTTTACTAAATATGGTTTGATTAGTACCAAACATATTTTCATATTTGGCACTGGGATTCCCACAGATGACCGACCCACTCTCACAGCACACGTGAAAATGATTTTTAATCTCTTAATGATTTTTAGAATGCTGGATGACTTATTGCAACCCTGTGTGATATTGATATTTCAAAGACTAATATTGCCATAACACTTAGCAAATGATGTATTGTGGAAACCTAGTGGAAACTAGGGGAAGTGCATTGTTAGTGCAGGAAAGGCCTGACATGAAGCACCTGAATCACAGTGTAAGAGCCGTGATGGAGTGAACCGTCTGCGTAAGCTTACAAAGCCCTGTTTAAAAACCATGATGCAGATGGCTTCCTTGGGGAGGTGTGTTAGGGTTCAGGAGACTGGTGCTTGATTTGGATCTGACATATGGCAGGGTCTTTGAGGAAGGACAAGCGTAGCATGGCATACTCAGAGAGAGGTGAGGGCAGGGCGGACCCTTTTCCTTACGACACCTCCCTGCCTTGGTGAGGGAACGGCGGACCCTTTTCCTTACGACACCTCCCTGCCTTGGTGAGGGCAGGGCGGACCCTTTTCCTTACGACACCTCCCTGCCTTGGTGAGGGAACGGGGGACCCTTTTCCTTACGACACCTCCCTGCCTTGGTGAGGGCAGGGCGGACCCTTTTCCTTACGACACCTCCCTGCCTTGGTGAGGGAACGGGGGACCCTTTTCCTTACGACACCTCCCTGCCTTGGTGAGGGCAGGGCGGACCCTTTTCCTTACGACACCTCCCTGCCTTGGTGAGGGAACGGGGGACCCTTTTCCTTACGACACCTCCCTGCCTTGGTGAGGGCAGGGCGGACCCTTTTCCTTACGACACCTCCCTGCCTTGGTGAGGGAACGGGGGACCCTTTTCCTTACGACACCTCCCTGCCTTGGTGAGGGCAGGGCGGACCCTTTTCCTTACGACACCTCCCTGCCTTGGTGAGGGCAGGGCGGACCCTTTTCCTTACGACACCTCCCTGCCTTGGTGAGGGAACGGGGGACCCTTTTCCTTACGACACCTCCCTGCCTTGGTGAGGGCAGGGCGGACCCTTTTCCTTACGACACCTCCCTGCCTTGGTGAGGGAACGGGGGACCCTTTTCCTTACGACACCTCCCTGCCTTGGTGAGGGAACGGGGGACGTATGTTTATCTGTCTGCTCATCAGTAAGGAAGGAAAGAGGGGACCTCTTCCCCATCCTGGCTCACCGACAGCGGTGATTCATGTAAATCAAGAGGACTTGACAGAGAGTGAGAGAGATAAAAACATAGATAGATAGATAGATAGATAGATAGATAGATAGATAGATAGATAGATAGATAGATAGATAGATAGATAGTTGGATAGATAGATAGATAGATAGATAGATAGATAGATAGATAGATAGATAGATAGATAGATAGATAGATAGATAGAGAGAGAGAGAGAGAGTCTGTCCTCACTTTCCAATGTAATGTTTCCATTTGGTCTGACTGCAGTGGTGTGTGTGTGGGGGGGGGGGGGGGGGTTGGGGGTTTTAGGGCTTTAGAACAAAGTGCAACATGGGGAACTGGGGAATGAAATGAGCACAAGCAGCAGAGTGATGTTAGTGAGGGATAGAAACTGGCTGTTGCGATCTGAGCCAGTCACAACGAGTCCCAAGCCTGTTGTTGTCAAAGACCGTGCTAAATACCAACTATACCACGGCACCAACCTCCTCTGGGTTGAAATTAGACATAAATTACAAGTCACCTCTATTTTTATTTCCCCTAGAGGAACATTGCACTATGTCCTCTCTTGTTTAAATAGTTTCATGTTCAAAAAGTAAGTGTTCCGCCATTTTCTTTTAGCACCAAATTGGTTTCACCAGTTAATTCTACCTGCTGGTTTGAGCTAATCAGTGTTTGAACGACGATCCTGACACTCAATACAGATAAACCACGGAGATCCAGATGTTCCATACGGAGAAACCCAGAAGAGAGATTCACCTTCCAACCGAGGTTTATAGACAATGTCCGTGACCATATGCACAATGTGCCAATAACAGTCAGCTTCCTGTTACCCCTCAACAGTAAGTGGAAAAGTCCTGTTCATCTGCTGAATCTGCTGAAACAGCTTGTCTGTTGCCACAGAACCAGACGCGTCTAATGAACGTTTTTACTTAGGCCAGTGTGAAGGAAACTCATTCAAAAACTGCATCATAAGATGTATCACAAGTCTTAGGAGAAACATTTGGACAGAATTTCATTTGTGACCCTGGCTGTGCTTTCTTGGGGTTTTCCTCAACGCACTGCAGTGCTGTGGTCTTAGCGGGCAGAGTTCAACGTGACTTACCTGTTTGTGATGAGAATATTTTAAGCCTTCAGGCTGTGAACTGTCTGGCCTTGCACAGTGTCGCAAAGTGTCGGACCTTGTCCCCCTGAAGTTCTTTTTCTAAGTATGACTTGAGTCGTTTGTCCTGGTTTGTCCTGGACTACGAATGTCATAGATGGTTCGGGTCGCTACTACACTTGATGGCACGTGATATATGTCGTCCTTTACCTTGGGCACTTCGTACTGTACCGTACAGCGGCACTTCCTGAAAGGGGGGGGGGGGGGTTTACGGCAGTACGTTTGAATCCGGAACACGACTTCCATGCTACCTTACCCATGTAAACAAACAGACCTTGGAAAACCATAAATCAAAACGCAGAAAAAGAGCGGGTGGCCTCTCTCTCTCTCTCTCTCTCCCTTTCTCCTTCTCTCTCACTCTCTCTTTACTTTCTTTCACCCCTAAGATCAGGTAACACAGGATGGAGGTGGTCTGGGTCTTGCTCTCACAACAGTAGTATTCATCACACTGACGGAGTCTCTGGTTTGGGAGGTCTGAGCCTGAATGCTTAACAGGAGGGCGGCACTGTGAGGAGAATTTGTACATTCTCCCTGGCGCTAATCAGGAAGCCCTAACAGGAAGAGGGGCTCCCAGACCGCGAATGATTACCTCCAAGCGTTCCTGAGCTGGCAGAGCCCGTACTGCTCACACTGGCACCCTCGGGTTTCGGGCCCGCGCGGTCCGGAGCTGCCTAAACTGCTTGGATGCCCTCGATATTTCTTCTGCAATATGATGCCTGAAACAGGAAGCAGCCAGGGTCATTTGTGGGAGGAGCCTGTTTTGGACCGGCACCTATACTTTCCGATTGGCGGGAACTTTGTGGATAACTGAATCTGGTTGGCGGTGGCGGTTGTGTTTATGTTTCCAATAATGCCTTTTTAAAGAGGCTGAAGCAAACTCTGCAGGAGTCATGACTTCCAGTTTAAGGAGGATACAGACAGCAACTGGGAGGGCTGCATTGGCTGAGAGGAGTGTAGGTTAAAGAGAGTACATCTGAGAGGGTATGAAGGAGAGAGAGAGAGAGACAACCTCGTGCTGTTGTGTTTACTGAATTCACTCTGCCTAACGAACCCTGAAAAACGATGAACACAGAGATCTTTTGTCCAGACATTTCAGAACGGCTTTACCATTACTGAACTTTTTTACACTTCAGCACTCGCCAGATTGGGGTCCTGACGCTACACTATATTTGCAATTAGAGGAGGGAAAGGACAGGAAAAAGCCAGCAACATGCCAAGTCAGCGATTAGCGCCACAGGTGACCTGTCAAGAGTGTGAGACGCGAGCTTAATCGCTTCTGACACATCAGGGGATTTCTGTGCTCATTCCTGAGCGAGGTGGCTGAGGGGAGCAGGCCATGTGCGCTGTCTCGCGTTCCCCGCCCTCACCCTGCCGTGGAGTTGCAGGCTGCCGGGGATTTCCACTCCTCCGCCCTCCGCCGCAGACGCACCTGTCTTCGCCAGCGGACATGCGTGAATGGACATGGGGAGCGTCCGAGCACGGAGGCCTCGTCGGGCTTCCGCGCATGACGTTGATCTGAGGAATCGTGAAGATGTCTTGAAATGAAAAGACAGGGGCCTGGCACGGGAGCACACACGGCAGAAGCCCATAAAAGTCCTTCATATATGGTGACAAGGCCTCTTGGATCTTTGCAAATGGAAGTGCAATACATTTTACTAATAGATCTTTAATGTGAATAATTCCTCTTCTCTCTGGCCTGTGCTGCTGATTGGTCTGTGGTAATGAAGTCAGATTTAGCCTGTGCTGCTGATTGGTCTGTGGTAATGAAGTCCGATTTAGCCTGTGCTGCTGATTGGTCTGTGGTAATGAGGTCAGATTTAGCCTGTGCTGCTGATTGGTCTGTGGTAATGAGGTCAGATTTAGCCTGTGCTGCTGATTGGTCTGTGGTAATGAGGTCAGATTTAGCCTGTGCTGCTGACTGGTCTGTGGTAATGAAGCTGGGTTTGGCCTGTGCTGCTGATTGGTCTGTGGTAATGAAGTCCAATTTAGTCTATGCTGCTGATTGGTCTGTGGTAATGAAGTCAGATTTAGTCTGTGCTGCTGATTGGTCTGTGGTAATGAAGCTGGGTTTGGCCTGTGCTGCTGATTGGTCTGTGGTAATGAAGCCGGGTTTGGCCTGTGCTGCTGATTGGTCTGTAGTAATGAAGCCGGGTTTGGCCTGTCTCTGCCTGCTGTGAACCATGAACACACGTGACCCATTTGTCCTGGTCTTGTTATTTATACTGCCCTCTCTAATCCTCTGTTTTCTCTCCCTCTTTTTAGGTTTTTTCACCTCTGGATTTTAGATCGAGACATTTTACATGGTCCTGTGATCCAACCTTTAAAAGGCCGTTGGTTTTTACAAGGCTATAAAAGACAAATAGGTTATATACAGTCCCTGACCAACTGTTCGGGACTACCCAAGCCCACCAACAGGTGCTGGTTGTAGTGCGTACATCAGCTGTCCCAGAGCCAGCCTTCAGGCCCTTTATGGAGCTGGGAGACTGGCAGCCACCCTCGCTGGTGACTCTAGAACATCGTATCAGGCTGTCTGAAAGGTGAGGCGTGGCTGACGCTGGCACGTATTCACACCAAGTGCGTGGGTCATAAACCTGGGATCCATGTTTCAGGACAATTCCGAACAGATTTTACTGACCTGTGAGGATCTCCGACCTCCTAAAACCCCAAAGCAGCATTATGTTTGGATTTAGGACGTACGTGTTTAGAACGTGCAGTCCTGTGGGTCTTCAGAACCTGAATTCTGACACACCTGGACAGCGGTATCCGTGACAGCGGTATCCGTGGAGCCTGCCTTTCTTACTTTTATTTATTTGTTTGTTTGTTTGTTTTTTGTTGCCAGAATACGGTTTCATCACACACGCTCCTGTTAACTGTGTGTGCAGTGCAGAGGCACAGCTGTGCTGGAGGCAGCAGCACTGAGCACATTCAGGGTGGACGTTCAGGGTGGGCGTTCAGGGTGGATGTTTAAGGTGGACGCTCAGGGTGGATGTTTAAGGTGGATGCTCAGGGTGGATGTTTAATGTGGATGGTGGGCTCGGCGCTGACCTCTTATGGAGCTGTTCAGAGACTTCACGTGGAGTGAAGGAAATGTAACAATGTAACAATGAGATTGTTCCATGCTTCCTCGAACATGAAAGAGATAAGGCTTGTGCTGTGGTTATTCTCGGCTTTTAAAAGCCCTGTTTCTTTCCTTATTTTGCGTGTTTATTTAAAAATGGCGGGGATGATTCAGAATATTTTTAGAGACTGTGAAAGGGTTTTGTAGAGAGCTGCTGGTTTGAAGCCGGTGAGTTCACACAAAGCAAAGGGGAGCGCAGTTGAACAGCTGCCGTCGTCCTCGAGTGTGTGTGTGTGTGTGTGTGTGTGTGTGTGTAAACACGTACACACATGGTCCACAGGTGCCCTGGATTTCTCATACTATCTGTAAGGGGTGAAGATTTGTGCTCCCTCATGCAATGTTTCCTCCAGTTAAACAGCTAGGACATCCTTTACTTTCATCTCTTTAAAGGAAACTAAACAGCATTATAAACATGTCTGAACATTTTTCCCCTCGGCTGATCATGTCAAGATGACTTTATTTCACAAGTATGAAATTTACAGGACTGAAACTAAGTTTTTTCAACAAACCTTGATCAAATGTGGCATTCCAGATTCAGCTGTTTTTTTTAAATTTCAGACTTCCATCTCCAACGTCCACTGCTCTCTTTCCCTCTCAGGCTAGCGTTGGATATCCTGATCCTCTGCTGTGCACTGCCACCCCTCCCCTTCCTGCTCTTCCTCCTCTCCCTCTGACCCGTATTGCTCCTCATCCTCAGGGCAGGTGCAGCTGGCACTTCCCCTGACCAGAACGCACGGCGAGCGTTGCCACGGGAAACAGAGGTCTTTCGATGCCGCTCCACCCAGCTCTGGAGCCCCCCACCCTCCCCAAAAGGTGACTGGCTACAGCAGGGTGACACCCCTACGGCAGGGGGCCTTCCGCCCACTGGAAAAGCATTGGGGACCACGCAGACAAAAGAAGGAAATCCCACCCCAAGGAGACGAGGTTTACTGAGAGGTTTACTCTCTCTATGAGAAAGTAAAGGACTAAGGTAAGATGGGCCGTGAGATGAAGACCTAACGCTCTCCGCGTTCAAAGGAGGCCTGGGAGCAACAATACAAGGACTACTTATAGTTTCATGGAATGCAGGCAGCATTGATGGAACGACTGAAGACGTATAATATTTATGTACAAACACACATATGGAGAGCAAAAAGAGGTGGAAAGACAGACAGAGAAAGAGGGATAGGGAGGGACAAAGAGAGTTCCGGAAAAATCTTGGAAATCATATTTATTAAAAGCTACAGGGTAAGACTGGCAATACAGAATCAATTGCTGCTGTTTATGTCCTTAGAAAAAGATTCAGTGGACAGCACACAGTCAAAATCTTATGAGATCTCCCGGAGCAAGAGATCTGTTCTCAGGTCAGTTTTTATAGGCATCCCACTTACAATCGCATAAACAAGAGCTTAGCAGATCCAGTGCATCCAGCACTGACATGCTTAAATGATTCAGATCTGTACTCGTATGTGATGAAAAGCTGAAATTCATTTGAGCTATAAAAAGACTGTCAGATCCAAAACCTGGTAACAGTAATAAATGCCAGGTGTTCCAGCCCCAACTTGAATTATTCATATCTTTTACAAGCGACCTTGTTGAGGGCATTCATGCACATTAGACTGGGAAGAGACTGCAAGCCCGCGACTTCAAATTTTTTGTTTTATTTCCCACATATAGTAAAACTCACGCCAGCGCAAAGCCTCCTCGGAGATGCCATGGGAACGTGATATTTCATAGACTGGATTCTTTCTTTGAGTGATCATTTTAACTTTCCATCTTCTCTGGATGGTAAAATGGTTGGTTCATAACTATGCAGGCGCAGGAGACTAGGGAGAGATTGAGAGAGAGAAAGACTTTGTCAGAGATGAAAACGCTTGTGCCCAGCCCTCCTTTCAACATCTGGATATTAGAACGTCTCCTTTATAGAGGAATGTGGACCAACATTTTACTTTATTCTTTTCAGAGTGTCTTTTTGGCTGCCGCCTGCCTGAACTGACAAGCTTTGGCTTTCTTCCAAGCGAGTGAGACTGAGAAGGGGGGAGAGAGAGAGAGAGAGAGAGAGAGAGAGAGAGAGAGGTGGAGGGAAACGAAAGGGAGATGTGATATCTGCCAGAACTTGACCCCCATTGACACCCTGCTTTTTAAGCTTCTATGACTTTATATTGCTGCAACAATGGTTACATAATTGCGAATAATCGGTGCGATTTGTTGGCCTGAGCGTTTCTTCAAGCTTGCCCGCCACTCTCAGCTGCTTTCAGTCCCATCGGGTCTTTCAGAGTGAAGTCTTGACTAAAAAACCCCCCAAAAAAGCCCCTCTCTTGCCGAAGGGGGCATTTTCTTGAAAAATGAACGGAGAAATTTAATAAGGAAATTCCACCAAAGCCAATTATTCAAGCGTTATATGCAGCTAAGCACGTTAATCCTGTTGTAAATGGTTACATTTAGTGGTAAAAACGTCAAAGCCTTCAGCGTATTCATTCCTGTTTGCGAATCTAAGCCAAAACGAGAAACATTTACTATATAAACGTAATAATAATCAAAAGGTCATAATAAAAAAAATACATATTGATTACATTTCAGTAAAGGTACCCGTATCTTTAAAAAATGATTTGTGGGAATTTATTTGAAAGTGAGAAATCACTTCTTAACGGCGAACTGCAGCTTCGACTAACGCTGAATGAACGGCTATTTCATCGCCGCAGTCACACTGCCCCCCGGTCCGAGGCTCTCCGCTATTGATTATTGATGACGTAGCTGACGGACCTGCGGCTGAGGGAGACGGAGTAGCGCGAGGAGCGCGTTTCGTGGTCTGCACTATCGTGGCTGCAAGCCAGGTGATATATGCGCGTATAATGTTTTGGTATGAAGCATCTGTGTGTGTGTGTGTAAGAGGGGGGTGAGCAGACTGGGGGAAAAAACAACAATAGCCCAGTGTGCACTGAGAGCGAAGTCAGAGCAGGGCTTACGGCTGTCAGCGAGGCAGTCAGGCCTTTCAGCGGGAGCGCGGAGCGGTTTATTCCCGTCCCGCAGCCCTCCGTCACGGCCAGCCTGCGATTACGCGGCCCGGAGAGACTCGCGGACGTTATTTCACGCGACAAATTAATTCAACAGATGGATGATGTGAAGGTTTTAAATGCCTCGGGTCTGTCCGTCCACTGCCACCGTGTCCTTAGTCGAACTCATTGTTTTAGTTCCGTTTTAGTTATACCTGGCCGCGCAGGGCTGCTACTAACGCCGCTCTGAAGCCAACCGGGTTCGTGATACGAAAACCGTACCGCGAACTGAACGTGACGAACACGGAGAAGCCTGCAAGTTACAAAAATAGGCCAATTCATATTACGCTCGTGTTACATGGAAACGCGCCGCCACATTTTCGTTCCACTGTTTCCCGTCCAAAGAAGCCGAGAAATGTAAGCAGACAAAAATAGATTGCACACGTGAAACAGGAATATTTACTGCGATTTATGTATAACACGTTTTATCAAATGTGAATGAAATTTGGTCCATGTCGACTGCATGCAAGATAAGCATGGTTGACAACACGGGTGCATATGGTGAATTTAGTTACATTTGTTAGGATTACGGAGGATTTTTTTGGTATTACGTTATAGGTTACTGAGCCGCATAACTGAGCATCGTACGTCAAGTTTTGCTGCGTCCAATCGGCGGGTGTTTGGAGATTGGACGGTTTTGGGCTGTGTTCCGGCTGCACACTGGGTTCTAACATTACAACCAGCCAACCAACCAACCTTCCAACCAAACCAATTTTAAAAATGCTTTCTATAGTGTGTTGGCTAGACATCTAGCAGAAGCTCTGGTTAGTGTCTGGTGTTCATTCTAACCAGACTTCGTCACTGAAACACTGACCATGTTAGTGGAGAAGCTCAGTTAGAATTTTCACCACACACATACTTCAACGCATCAATTAATTGTCCTTTTTTTTTTTAACTATACGTTTGTTTTTTACAGGACAGAGCCACTGGTTTACAAGCAACTTAGCACTCAACCGCATGACTGCTTTCAGTTCGTATGTTCGGCCCCTTTTTACCGGTGCTGGTTGTTACGCCAGTCATCTTGTTACCTCCGTTCTTCTTTATGACGCTTCCAACTGTTTAACGGACGAGGTGCTTAATCCTGCTCCTGGAGACATATTGCCCTGTCGAATACTGCTTCAGTCCTCCTATAACACACCTGCTTCTAACATTCAGAAGGCCTGCAAGACTGAGATAGGCCGGATCCCACGTGTTAGAGTAAGGTTGGACGTAAACTACAGAGTGGCAAATCTCCACCGGCACGGTCGGACACGTTTATTCTTCAGTATTTCACCGCTGACTCCGGGAACTTCTCTACAAGGTTCGCTGAAGCAGGGACACTCAATTCTCCCTCTCGCACAGACTCCCGAAGACTCTTAAGGAGGGCGTAAAAGGGAACGCAATGAAATTCCATTATTTAAAACAGTATGTAGATTACTGCAAGTCGAAAAGAATAGTGCACCATAAAATACTGCCAAAGTTGTAACAAGTTAACAAGACGGAGGGGCGTGAAAATCCCGAACACAGAGGAGAAAAGCGCAGCGAGCTGCCTACAATAACAGCTCCGCTGTTGACAGTGGCATGCATCGAATTCCTCCAACAGAGCAAATTAAACGTCACACCCGGGGAGTTCTGTTGGCCAGCCTCTCGATAAATCAACCCGGGCTCTATTTATGATAAGGACCCCATTCCAATGTCTCCCGTCAGGAATGTCGGGAAGGAGACCTAGAACAACGAGCTCTCTGCAGATCCTTGTCTCTCTTCTTTTGGTGGTGGTGCTGCTGGTGGATGGGGGGGGGGGGGGTGGTTAAGACAGGCATGTATGCTGCCCCCAACACTTTGTTTGTTGTCTTTTGTTCCCGTGGTGCATATTAAAGGACTGGGGCAGTCGGGGGGCAGGAGGGGGGCAGTCGGAGTGGATGAATATGATATCTCTTTACATCTCCACTTTGAAGCTCTCCAGTGGCTTGGGAACCTTCATATTATTTTCCCTTTTTATGTTCCTCTTTCTCTCCTTCTCTCTCTCTCTCTCTCTCTCTCTCTCTCTCTCTCTCTCT
This sequence comes from Electrophorus electricus, assembly GCF_041902795.1. NCBI lineage: Eukaryota > Metazoa > Chordata > Actinopteri > Gymnotiformes > Gymnotidae > Electrophorus > Electrophorus electricus. The sequence goes on from NC_137509.1 coordinate 4,827,305, forward strand.
CTCTCTCTCTCTCTCTCTCTCTCTCTTTCTGTCCTCCAAGAGGTTTAAAGTTTGTGGCCCGGCTGGATTCCGCCTTTGTACACGGAGCGTTCAAAGTTTTACACAGCCACTAATCACCCGTGTTGGAGTGGAGTGAGTGCTCCGCGGCCTCCCCTACTCATAGGAGGTGATGTGGTGCCACTGGCTTTGATCTGAGCAGAGGAGGACTGGACAGAGAGCGGTTAATGCTCTCACACACACACACACAAAGAAACAAACAACGATGTACACATTCATATGCACAAACATAACCATGCAAAATAGTGTTGTGTTGTTGCCTCCGTTATAGCTCAAAAACAGCTCATCCACACTCATTTAAGACTGAATAATGCAAACATGCAAGCAAAAACAATGTATTCACTGAGGTTGATACAGGATGATAGAAGAATTTTATTATTCTGAGAATATTTACAGGTGTGGTTGGGAGAAGGCAGCAATATAACTGAAAGGCCTTAGTTCATTCGAATGTCACTGTTGAACCGCGCGCAAGTGCTGCAGCGTAAAAGGATCGGGAAACATTGGCTTCCCAGGATTCCCTGTAGAACTCATGAAGGAATGACACTCAGTCCCAAAGTAGGTCTCACTCTCTTCTCACTCAGTCCCAGAGTATATCTCATTATCTCACTCTCTTTCTCTATGAGACACACATGAATCTGAGAGACATGAAGAATCAGTACACGGAAAGAAAGAAAGAAAGATGTATAGTGAGATGGACAATATTTAAATTTAGGTGACCTATGGATGCTATTATATATAATTATCATGTATTAAGTGATACTGACTTTATCTGAATTGCCGTATTCCCCCCACTTGTACAGCCAGTTTAATGATTTTATGGACGCTCAGCAGTAACGTAGTGAAGGCCCCAGCCCTCTGCACAGACGGGGTGTTTTCATACTGGAAGAGAACATCACCAAACCATAGTTTTGTAACAATTCTAAAATAATCAACCAAAGAAAAATGATATTCAGGGCAGATAAACATGCAGTGTTAGGTAAACTGAACCAGACATTTTCTATTCACTTTCTGAAGCTCTATATAAAGAAGTGGGCAGTGAAAACATCGGGCTAACATTGCAAGATTCAATGATCATAAATGTCACCTAATTCTTTTCATTGCTCCTTATTTATGGCTTTTTTTGCATTATTTTTGATTTGATCCAATTCGTTATCGTCATCGTACCGTTGCCTGCGATGTCATGTCGTAACCTGTGCTATTCAGACTTAGATTCTCTGATGGCACAGCCAGTAATGAGTGATTACGGAAATACGAAGGTCTTTGTCTTTAGCATACACTCACTTTTCTTTTTGTGATGTTTTAATAATGTATATGTTTTGCTAATATTTTGACATACCAGCTGTTAACATACCAGCGGTGAATATATAGTTATTTTTTAGAGCCAATTTAAATAATCCACTCATTTGACAACTGACTGTTAGAGCTCTGGGCATGTTTTAAGTTCATCTGTAGTGTAGGTGTATACCTTATAAAGTGATAATTCATGCTCACTAGTAAGCAAAGCACATATGAATTTCTATCATCTGAAAATAGTGTGACGACTCATCGTCTGAATAATGTGATGTGCAGGATGTTATGAAAAATGTTGCTTTTTGTTTTGGCTTTTAAGATTACATTTAAAGTAAACATGGGATATGGGCTTTATAAACAAACCAATACATTGTAAATTGGTCTGAATGGAAAAACATACATAAAATCACATTTGATTCCATTATTATTATTATTACTAGAAACTATTTTTATTAGTATAATTATTTACTATTATTATTTGTAGTAGTATTAAAACTACAGCTTTGATACATGTAATTGTTCTTATTAGCATTATAGTAATAATTATGATTAAAATAAAATATATTAATATATTTAATTATGTAATAATATTAATTTGGAAGCCAAAGGGTTAAATCCAGAAAACATATTAAGAGGAAATAGATGGAAACTTTCCTTTTAGGTGTTTATTTTTAGGATGAATCTGTTGCTAGGAAACCAACCTGCGGAACAGGTGAAGTGGTTTGGCGCGCTGAGCCGGTCATGTTAAGTGATGTCAGCGTTAGTCAAGGACCCGCGGCTGCTCGAGACTGGGATTGAGAACAGCCTCCACAAGGGCTGAGGGGAGTGACCGAGGGGCCTGTAAATCTTCACGCATGCGTCCGCATCCAACATCAACAAAGGCTCAAGCTCTGATTTAGCGCATATTGAGCCGCGTCAAGAATGCCGACGAGGGCCGAGGGCTTGGTATGTGGACAATATTAGATAAATGCCTCAAACGACTCCAGCAGCCCGAGACGGAGGCGTAACGCGAGCTTGCCGAAACGATAATAAGCGGAAAGGATGCACTTTGAAAGCAGTAGTAGGCTACTTCATACGCCGCAGCTGAAAATGTCCGTCGCCTGAAATGGGACAAGCGGTATATTGTGAGGGCCCCCTACTCTGTGTGTGTGTGGACTAAAACAGAGTAAAGTTCACTAAAAGGCTTAAACAAAAGCAGAGTCATAGGACAAACGAATGTATGTGAATATGCGGCGCATGTGACCTGACTGGTGCCGTGAGACATCACCTTCTCGCCATGGCCTACGTGCTGGTATTTTTACAAGACATTTGTGTCAATATGTTGACAGATGGACACATGCTTTCTAAATACCTGCAAGACACGGAGCTACATTATCATCCCCATTTTTTCACCAGCATCTGTCTCCAAACGTGAAAGGCAGGAAGGGAGAATTTCGCCGACTCTATTCTTCCGATCTCAGGTGTAAGCGATGGTGTGGGTTTTCCTGGCTGCATGATCTGGGGGTGTGATGGCCGTTATTCAGACCTGTAAGGAATCACGTGTCCCCTAGTCTCACGTGTCAAATCATCGCCTGAAAACTGGCCTCGCCCAGTTGTTTTTGCTTTATCGGTTCAATTTATAGCAACGGGTCGGTGCCATTATTCACATATTATATGGGACGGTTTGTGCCATATAGAAAAGTGTGCTGTGGAGCTTCAAGGCAAAGACTCGAAATAAATGTCTGCCTAGAGACTGCAGATGGAAGTTCGCTATCTTACATGCGTTACATGCATTTTGTATGTGGTCCCTGACAAAATAAACAAACATAAATTTCATTTTCTAACTAAGTGCCAGCGAGTTTAGTTAAAGCAGGAAGTCTGACGGCTGAACTAAAATCTGCGGCCAAAAAAAAAGAGCTCTGGAAGCATGGAGCTCCTCAGATGACTGCTGGTTTCGTAAAGAAGCTCGGTGGGATTAAAGCTCCCCCTCAGCCCGACTCCCATCCAGGCCCCCGTGAAGCAAAGCGAAGGCTGTTTTGGGCTTTTTCAGGGCCTGTCAGCTGACCAGAGGTAGGGAGACGCTGACCTCCTGCGTATAAATCTGTCTGCTGTCCGAACGCTCCTCACCTCCGTCACACCTCCCCCAAGCACATAAGATCCAGACAGATGGGTCTGACAATGCGGGTGCTAAGAGTTAATGGTGCTTTTTTATGGGCTAAACTGAGTGTGTGTGGGTAAGGGTGTGTGTTAACACACTTTTCACATATTTTGCTGTACACGTCCCTAAGCTGGCAGACTTAAATCTTGCCTCGTCTCTTCTCACCCCATTTAGACCCCCACTAAAACTTACATGTACAGGCGCACACACACACGCACTCACACACACTCACACTCTACACCTCGCTGTAGTGGTGTGGAAAGACAGCACAGCTATGAATCTACCGATAGCATCGTTCAGCAGGCAGTGGAGAGACAGTGTGGAATGACCGTATCTACTTAGTCCTGGGTCACTGCAAGCCAATGCCTGCCGTGCTGTAGTACTGGGTCCACAGCTGCTGGTACTGAACTTTAGCAGTCAGGACCTCACATTTATGTCTGGAACATTGGTCGTGTTAGCTGTGATGTCAGATTAGTTTATTGGTTTTACACGGTCCCAGGTGTGAAGCGTCATGGTTTCAGTTTCAACTTAACCCGGGTACGGGTCTTTAAATGTAGTGTAGGGTTGTTCTGAACGTGAAATAACCTTTACAAAACAAGAAGAAAACAAACACGCAAATGCAACCTTCGTAAGCTTTGTAAGTTTTAAAGTTAAATAAAAAAAATTTTGGCCATTGCTTGTCTTAGAAAATGAATAAGAGTCTCCTGAATGGAGCACTTCCTGCACAGACCGAACCTGAATGTCTGTGTACTCTGCTTTTTGACGACTAATGCGGCCCACAGATCAAATGCAGAACGCTCTAAGGTTTCATCTTTTTTGTTGACTAAATGCGCGTGCGGAGCTGCCGGCCGTGGCGCCTGGCCCGGGAGATGGGCCATGCAGCAGCCCAAGACTCAGGACTGACGCTCGAGCTCCCAACACCACTCTCTGACTGTTTCTTTCTCTGACTCTAAACAAAATTGTTAACGGAGCGTAATTACGTAAAGATAAATTAATCAATTAATTACTTCCTCAAATTATGCCACATCATTCTTATTATCGAAAGCCATTCCAAAATCCTCAAATCAGTGCAGTGGGACAAGACGGGTTAGCACTGCACCATTTTCCATATGCACTGTTGATACTTCTGAGAGAGGAGGAAGAAAGATGGAGTTTGGTATCTGTCCTCCCTGGCTGGGGTGGCTCACTCAACCCCTCTCCTGCGGTCCTTCTTCCCTCCCTGCCTGGCGAGGGAGCGTGCCTGTGCTGTTATCACCACCCCCTTCTCTCCTACCTGTGAAATATTAGCAGGCCGGGTAGACGGTGGGCCCTAAAGCCTCTCATCTCAGTGGAAGACAAAGCTCCCTATTTATGGGGCGTGTCTGTAGTTCTCACACCCTCTGTCTCCTGCCTGCTCCCCAGTGAACGGCTGGGATGGGGGGGAGTCAGTGACCCCTGGGTTGTCAGCAATCTGGGATTCCTTGGATGCACGCACACACACACACAGAGGTAACAAAGTTGTGGGGAAACCTGAAACTGTTTATTAGAAACACTTTGCACCCTTCAAGAACACTGGAGCCACTATAAATAATGACACTAGCAGAGCTGAGCTGTTTCTCTCTTTTTCTGTGTGTGTGTGCGTGTGTGTGTGGACTTAAAGAAGTCACATGACTAGAGAGAGCCCAGTGGTCTCCCCCTAATGTTTGTGAATCCCAACTGTTTTGCAAAATATAATTGAAATTGCAAGAAATCGCAGAGCATCCACACACCTTTCTGTCCATCCATTCATCCATCCCTCCCTCTATCCATCCATCCATCCTTCTAGGTTACTCTAAGCTGGATGTTTTGGTGGAGGCAGAGCTTTTAATGATGTTCATTTTGTCAGTGAACACCCTCTGACTCACAAAATATATCATTTTTAAAAATAATATATAATGTGGTTATGAAGGAATAAGTGTTATTATTTTAGACTGCTGAATCTACTTATGTGTAACTCGATGTGTATAGGTATTAGGTCCAAACACATTTCTGAGCTGTCACTATACGGGATGGCTCTGTGCATGATCGCCAAGTGAGTGTGAAAACACAAACACACTGTTGTGTGCTCTGTCATGCTCACTCACTGTCTCACACACACACATACACACACACACAGAAATTCTCTAGGCCTGTGGGCTGATAGTTCAGGAGAATTCCCTTCCATAACTGACCTGCGCTTCCCTGTTGAGCTGAGGAGACTAATGAGGCGCCCCGGACACACTGTGTCTGCGTGTCATTTTGACAGATTTTCCTCCCTCTGATTTGTCATTTAAACCAAACTTCATTTAATTCCGCATGGCAGCACTTTAAGACTCACCACCGCGTGCTGCTTTGACAAGCGCTATTCGAAACACTCCCTGACCAAATTGCTCATGGCCTTAGTGTTTTAACTCAGGCGAAATGGCCATTTTCTCCCAATCATGACTGACCCTTTGTTACCCATCAGCCTGGCAGAGGAGCGTACAGCCCTTGCTTGCACCGAGCGCTATTGTAACTTGTCTCCTATTGGAAGCAGACACTGTGGCCCAGTCCTGCCGGGCCCAATAATGGGTTTAGAGGCTGTCGGTGATGAAGGTTGGGCGTGCTGATTTAACCCAATTGAGGTTGCGCCCTTGGCTTTAATTAAGACCAGCCGGGCGCTCTGCCAGTCACCTGACAGAGGTCGCGGCTTCAGGTGGTTGTGATTTAGCTCGGAGGTGGCGTCTGCTTCAGATCAGGCCGAGAGGTCAGGGGTTGTGGGCGAATTTACGGGGATTAAGAGAACGGCCTTTGTGGGGCACGGGGATAAAAAGATGAGGAAGGAGTTTAGGCTGCACCCAGAGCAGTGGGATGCCAAGGTTCAGAGGTTCATGCTGGGGTGTGTGTGTGTGTGTGTGTGGCCAAAGATGAGAGAAAGGTTTAATTCTAGAATTTTCCTGTCAGAGTAAAGTTGTTTTATGTTTCTGCTAAATAACAGTTTTTGTGTTAAAAAACTTTGTATTGTATTTTTGTTCGTAGTTTTATTGAATGTGTGGTTTGTGTCAATATAATTTCTTTCATCTTGCATTTTACTTACAGCAATTGGTTAGCAAAAATTTTAATACTCCAAAAGGATATGTAAACTTTAAACATATTTGAAATAACTTAATTTTGTGATTTATTTTTTACTGAAAATATTTGTCACAGCAGCCTAGATTTCGTCTGGTTTTCTTCAGAGAAACTCCATGGTTTCCCTGAACTCAAAATCACACAATGTTGCTGTTACCTTGGAAACGTTGTCCTTTGGTATCACTGTTGCCGTATGGTCTGGGTTGCTCTGCCTCACACAACATGCATGAACACACAGAGTGTAATTTAACGTAGTGCTCTAATCTTTTTCCTGCAGACCCACCGTAAGTACTGCTCTGTGGCTGGTTAGACTGGGTCCGCTCCGAGAGGCCCCCGGATGGTCCTGTGTTTTCCCCGCCGCTCTGTGCGCTTGTGGCTGGAGGGTGAGCTCGTGCTTGGTTCACTGAGAGAAGCCCTGCTTTAACCCTGCTCCTGAAACGCTGTTTTAGGAAGAACACGGTGTATCTGGTTTAGGAGTGTCTGATCTCTCTCTCTATCTGTGTGTGTGTGTGTGAGGCTTTCACAGGCATGTGTGTGCGCCTGTGCGTGCGTGTGTGTGTGCGCGCGCGTGTGTGCGTGTGTGTGCGCCTGTGCGTGCGTGTGTGTGTGTGCACGTGCGTATGTGTGTGTGTGTGCGCGTGCGTGTGTGTGCGCGTGCGCGTGTGTGTGTGCGCGCGCGCGCGTGTGTGTGTGCGCCTGTGCGTGTGTGTGCGTGTGCGTGCGCGTGCGTGCGTGTGTGTGTGTGTGCGTGTGTGTGCACGTGTGTGTGTGCACGTGCGTATGTGTGTGTGTGTGTGCGTGCGTGTGTGTGTGCGCGTGCGCGCGCGTGTGTGTGCGCCTGTGCGTGTGTGTGCGTGTGTGCGCGTGCGTGTGTGTGCGCGTGCGTGTGTGTGTGTGTGTGCGTGTGTGTGTGTGTGCGCATGCGTGTGTGTGTGTGCGTGCGTGCGTGTGTGTGTGTGTGTGTGTGTGTGTGTTTCACTGTGAACCCTACACATGCCCTCTCCCTAGCTGACACACCACGTTTGAGCCGCATTTGCCACAGGCAGGTTTCACTTACTCCACGTCACTCTGCGCCCTGACAAACAAAGGCTCCTGGAGTGTGAAAGGCCAACCTGAACGTATCTAACGGAAACTACTTCAGAAAAAAACCAACAAAAAAAAAAAAAAACAACCCCAAAGCCAGCAAGCCTGGGCAGGATGTGTGCTCTGGGCTCCAGCATAGAGCAGGAGGTGACTCGGATCACCTGCGCTCTCCACAGACTGCCCTCGCAGGTACGCCACGTCACGAAACTTCCGCCTGCCATAAACCAATCGCAGCGTGACATCATCGCTAGGTAGGCAGCTGTGAAGAGTGAGAGCTGGCCAGAGCAGGGGCCTGTATGATATCATCCTAGAGGACAAGGCACAATGCTCTGTTCTGTGTAACAAGGCTTGAGGCAGTGCAGTCTGGGTAACGGAGTTTATTTAGACTTGGCAGAAATAGATACTGATGAAAAATGGATGAAATATTAGGTCAATTAAATGTATTAGTATAAAACTGACTGCTTAAATACACTGATGTCTAAAGGGATTAACCCAAGCTAACCTTAAAAGAGACTTTTGAAATGTATTGAATCATCTTGTTAAAATTGCCAACAGATTCTTTCTGACAGTATTTGTCCTGGTTCAACAGTTTTGGATCTGGTTAACCCTGTTTTTTTTCCACTGCATATGCAACCCTGGACCAAGTTGACCCTGTCCCTGTCCCTAACCCTACCCCTGACCCTGACCCTAACTCTAACCCTGGTCCTGACCCTAACCCTGGCCCTGACCCTGACCCTGACCCTAACCCTAACCCTGGCCCTGACCCTAACTCTAACCCTGGTCCTGACCCTAACCCTGGCCCTGACCCTGACCCTGACCCTAACCCTAACCCTGGCCCTGACCCTAACCCTACCCCTGACCCTGACCCTAACCCTAACCCTGACCCTGGCCCTGTCCCTAACCCTGACCCTAACCCTAACCCTGACCCTGACCCTAACCCTAACCCTGGCTCTGACCCTAACCCTGGCCCTGTCCCTAACCCTGACCCTAACCCTAACCCTGGCCCTGTCCCTAACCCTACCCCTGACCCTGTCCCTAACCCTGACCCTAACCCTAACCCTGGCCCTGTCCCTAACCCTGACCCTAACCCTAACCCTGGCCCTGTCCCTAACCCTGGCCCTTACCCTATCCCTGACCCTAACCCTAACCCTGGCCCTGTCCCTAACCCTGGCCCTTACCCTATCCCTGACCCTGTCCCTAACCCTGGCCCTTACCCTATCCCTGTCCCTAACCCTAACCCTGGCCCTGTCCCTGACCCTACCCCTGGCCCTGTCCCTAACCCTGACCCTAACCCTAACCCTGGCCCTGTCCCTAACCCTACCCCTGACCCTGTCCCTAACCCTGACCCTAACCCTAACCCTGGCCCTGTCCCTAACCCTGACCCTAACCCTAACCCTGGCCCTGTCCCTAACCCTGGCCCTTACCCTATCCCTGACCCTAACCCTAACCCTGGCCCTGTCCCTAACCCTGGCCCTTACCCTATCCCTGACCCTGTCCCTAACCCTGGCCCTTACCCTATCCCTGTCCCTAACCCTAACCCTGGCCCTGTCCCTGACCCTAATCCTGGCCCTGACCCTAACCCTGGCCCTTACCCTATCCCTGTCCCTAACCCTGGCCCTGTCCCTAACCCTGGCCCTTACCCTATCCCTGACCCTAACCCTAACCCTGGCCCTGTCCCTAACCCTGGCCCTTACCCTATCCCTGTCCCTAACCCTAACCCTGGCCCTGACCCTGACCCTAATCCTGGCCCTTACCCTATCCCTGTCCCTAACCCTGTCCCTAACCCTACCCCTGACCCTGTCCCTAACCCTGACCCTAACCCTAACCCTGGCCCTGTCCCTAACCCTGACCCTAACCCTAACCCTGACCCTGTCCCTAACCCTGACCCTAACCCTAACCCTGGCCCTGTCCCTAACCCTGACCCTAACCCTAACCCTGGCCCTGTCCCTAACCCTGGCCCTTACCCTATCCCTCTCCCTAACCCTAGCCCAACCTGGCCCTGACCCCAACCCTGGCCTAACCTGGATCTAACCTTAACCCTGGCCCAACTCCTATCAGATGGTGAAACCCTATGTGAACCTATTTGAATGGAGACCAGCCTTTTGCATAGATACTGTATCAATGGGACTGACAGCTGTGAATGAGGGCAACACATTTGCATAACTTCAGGGATTATGCAGGATCAGACAAATGTCATTCAGATTACACTAGTAAATAAAGCCCAGCCCAACAGAATACGAACAGTCTTGTTTTATTCACCTCTAAGGTAGTCGCTGTGTTGTACCTTCCCGACGTCACGAACAACCTTTGCGTCCTGATAACAGCTTCCTCCCTCATCTCAGCGTAAGCCATGACACGCTCACAAGCCTCTCCGAGACAAGACTTTGCAATGCTTGTTCGCAAACTGACATACATTCACACACCTACACCTGTATTTGTTTCACCCGATCGTCACGGTAACAGAGAATCTCCCTAAGTGATGTTTTGGAGTTCTGGCGAAGCATGTCTCGAGGGCCTCATCATCTGACATTTTCATACAGGTGTGCGAGTGAGAGCTCATGCCACTTCAGGCAGGAGTTATTTGGCATCAAGAACCTTTTTTTTTTTTACTGAGCTTTTTGTGCTACATTCATATTTTTTTCAAGTAACATTAATATGGCTCATAACTGATATGTGCAATTTTTATCTGTCCTTGTGGTAAATATATAAAGGCCTTTCTGAGGAGGACCGAAGGCTCTTTGCCTGCTAGCGAGCGCGGCGTAGCGGCAGATGTACCGTGCTCTGCAATCGACCCTGGGTTGTTTAGCTCATGTCCTCCCTTAAGCGGCCGCCGAGAATGTCTCTGCGGTACGCGCTGAAAAGCGCCAAAGGGGGTGGTGCGCTCCGGTCCTCCGAGCTTCCGCTCTCCACGCTAATGACGCCGATGGCGGGAGTTTGGGAAAACGAAGAAAAGAAATGAAAGAACTTCTGTCAGAAATGCAGCTGTTGCTTTTTAAGGCATAACCAAAACAAATGAACTTCCATGTGCCCGTCCTGTTTTGGATTTTAATGACGTTGCCAACCAAAGCAGCTGAAAAGTGTGTTCTGATCCCAAAAAAGCAACAAATACTCAGACCTCTTCAGCTAAGGGTTTTTTTTTTTGGGGGGGGGGGGGGGGTAGTTTTTCTTTATTTATCACAGAAATATTACATTTGGCTGGAAATCAACCAATCGTCTTAATTCAAAATTGTTACACTTAATGAAATGTAAGGTACAAAGAAAGCACAGCTGTGCTCACCCTTACAGACTATTTATAGCAGAGGTCCCATGAACCAAATATTGTTTCCTTTCAAAAATTAACCTTCAATATATGTAGACTTCTTTTTCATGTTCACTCTAATTAGAGAACTGTGTCTATATAGCACATAAACATGTAAAGTAATAGCAGTAACCCTAGACTGTGATTGGCTAATTATTTTCCAATATAATTATTTGTGCTACCAGTGATAAAATATAATTATCACTATGGATAGTTAGGATTCCACATTGTTGCTATGAAATGACACGCTGTAATTATCTCCTCGAACTATCTGGAGTCATTCTCTTAAATGATGAGGGGATTCGTTTGTTCAACAACAGAGAACGATTCTCCTGCAAGCATTTACATGACAGTCATCAATACACCGTTCCATGGATGCCAGCCAATGTCTGACAGTTGCAAATTGTGCAGGAGGATTAAATCCCTGAAGTTGTCATTGTTGAGACATGTTCGATATCTGGCAGACTGACTCTCTCAGTGGTCTGGTTTGAAGAGGCATTCCGGTTTGAGCATGGTTCTTTTTCTGCTGAATGCCTTCCTGGCGGTGTCTGAATGCCCTCCAGGCTGTGTTAGGAAATGCCCTCCAGTCGGCATCCAAATGCCCTCCAGGCGGCGTCTGACTGCCCTCCATGCTGCGTCTGGGCTGGACTGGCTGTCTTCCCTCTGCCATTGCAGTCTTCATGCTGATTTCCCAGAACCACCCGTCAGGGCATGCCTTCTCCTAAAAACACACCAAAATCACTGGCTGGTGAAGATCACAGCTGATCTGAGGTCAGTGTAAGGGGTACAGAAAATAATAATGAAGAGAGGAAGTGGGTCATGTATAGTATGGATTTGGTACAGTAGACATGCAAATCACTGTATTGTAAAGACGTCTGTGGTTTGTGGTTTGTGTTAACTAATTGGCACTGGTAGCTGTGGTTATGGTACTCGACTAGTAATCAGAAGGTTGCCAGTTTAAGTCCCACTGCTGCCAAGGCGCAACTGTTGGGCCCCTGAGCAAGACCCTTAACCCTCAATTGCTCACATTGTATTCACTCATAATTGTAAGTCACTTTGGATGAAAGTGTCAGCTAATTGCTGTAAAATGTCAAAATGAAGTGATGTAGGCAGTGCCAGCTTTGAGCACATCTGCCCAGTGGCATCAGTGTCTGTGCTCATGGGAGATCTCAGAGCTATTGCGCAACCGTTTCCTTTAGGGCCTGATGGAATGAGGAGGTCCATCATTATCACGTTTGATTCATTCTTAACCTCAGCAATTTATGAATGCATTCTTCCTGCACAGCCTTGGGTCCTAGACTTCCATGTTCATTTAAAAGGTGCCAGAGAAAATTATGATTATTTATAAAACACAAATTTGCCTTTATGAAATGCAAGATATAATGTCTCAGGTAAGACTCAATGTTTCAGGTAAGCTATAATGTCTCAGGTAAGATATGTTTCAGGTAAGACTCAATGTCTCAGGTAAGCTATAATGTCTCAGATAAGACTCAATGTCTCAGGTAAGATATAATGTCTCAGGTAAGACATAGTGTCTCAGGTAAGATATAATGTCTCAGGTAAGATATAATGTCTCAGGTAAGACTCAATGTCTCAGGTAAGATATAATGTCTCAGGTAAGACTCAATGTCTCAAGTAAGATATAATGTCTCAGGTAAGATATAATGTCTCAGGTAAGACTCAATGTCTCAGGTAAGACAGTGTCTCAGGTAAGATATAATGTCTCAGGTAAGACTCAATGTCTCAGGTAAGATATAATGTCTCAGGTAAGACTCAATGTCTCAGGTAAGATAATGTCTCAGGTAAGACTCAATGTCTCAGGCAAGCTATAATGTCTCAGGTAAGACTCAATGTCTCAGGTAAGATATAATGTCTCAGGTAAGACTCAATGTCAGGTAAGCTATAATGTCTCAGGTAAGACTCAATGTCTCAGGTAAGATATAATGTTTTAGGTAAGACTCAATGTCTCAGGTAAGACTCAATGTCTCAGGTAAGATATAATGTCTCAGGTAAAATATAATGTCTCAGGTAAGATATAATGTCTCAGGTAAGACTCAATGTCTCAGGCAGAGTTCAGGTAAGACCAAGGTACTAAACACTAAAGTGCCAGTGGGATCAGTATCTATGCCCATGGAGGACATTATAAAATATATCAGCTGGTTATTTGACAATGAGTGAAATATTTTGCTTAATATATTTTGATAAATTATTTTATGGAATGTCCAACATGCCATTTTCTTTATTTTTAAGATGTTTTCTGACCCTATACGATTAATTTCAATGGTAACAAATGCTCCTAACACACATTGTTAATTGTTTCTTTACCTTAAAACTGATATTGACTCAGCTAGTATGGGCCACTATGTTACCATCACTACTGCTATTGCAGTAATAATAAACTGTTTAGTAAAATTATTTCTACTGAAAAATATCTTCCAGCTGTCGTAACAATGTCAAAGACATAATGAAACAATCCATGGTCAGAGTGATATCACACTATCAAGCCACCACACTGCTGCTACACTGTAGTGCTCCAGGCTACCTGCTGTGTCTAAAGCCTTTGTATTTGGGTCCATACAGAAGCTAATATGCATTTTGGTTCCAGTGCTTAAAGATGTTTTTCACCTGGAAAATGCTAAAACTCCAAGAGTTAAAAAAAAAAAAAAAAAGTTTGGCAGAGTCATTTACGTTACAGTTTAGAGTTACAGTTGCTGCCTCCTGCTAGTTCATATTATTCTAATGATACTTCCGAGTGGGATGTTCTTCTAAGGCACAGGATGACTGGCCGGGTGGCGAGGCGACGGCTAAGCCCCGCCCCTCCCCTGAGCCCCGCCCCTGAGGTACCACTGGAGGTCAAACGGCTCCCTCCGCGTGGATTTGTCTTCTGCATGAGGGCTGTTTTTCTCTGGAGTTGGAGGGGGTGGGTTGGGGTGGTGGAGGTGGGTAGAGGGCAGCAGTGGCAGTTCAGAAGACCCAATAAAAGAAACTAATTAGCGCCAGCAGGGTGGCGTGACCGAGCCGGCTCGCATTAACTTCATCACATTCCGTTCGGCATGCCTGGCGCGCCGCGGGGAGGAGGTGCGAGGTTAGGAGGGTCTACAGGTCCTGTGCTCAGGGGCTCATTCGTTTGGTGTTTGTACACATGTCAGTCCAGAAAGACATCAGTGACACACACAGATAGTAACTGTGCTGACTTATGAAAATGCCAAGCTTGTTGTTCACCTTAAAATAGTGTTTACAACAGTCTCCGTCCCTGTTAGGAAAAACATGCTCATTTGTATATGATAATGGAGCTAATGAAATAAATGGAACAGAGAGCTGGCAGGGGTGGTCCATCTTTTTCTTGCCAATGGAGAGAAAAGGCTTTTCCTCCTTGTCACTGCCATGAAGGCGCTGTGGTGGCGTTGGTGTTGTGGAATTGAGATTAAACAGCTTCCCTAATGAGGTGATTCATTGATGTAATGTATTTGTTGTCAGCCAACGAGACCTGAGTTCAAACAGTCTGGGTGGGCAAAAATGGGAGGGGTAGAGAAAAAAAGGGGAGAGTGTGTGTGTGTGTGTGTGTGTATGTGTGTGTGTGTGTGTGTGTGTGTGTGTGTGTGTGTGTGTGTGTGCGTGCGTGCCGTGGGATAAAGAGACAGAAATATAAGGGCTTCGGGGTTGTGAGTACCTGCAGTTAAATGGTGTTGCTTTTGGCAAAGCTGGACAAGCAAAGGAGTCACAATCTCTCTGGTTCTGACTACTTCACTGTCCTTCCCATGCTCTGTGTGTGTGTGTGTGTGTGTGTGTGTGTGTGTGTGTGTGCGTGTGTGTGTTTGCGTGTGCGTGTGTGTTTGCATGTGCACATGTGTTTTTACAGGTCTATGAATCTACATGTATATCTAAGTAAGTAACTACTGAGGACATTGAGAGGCTGATGTGGTAGAACAAATTCACACACACACACACACAAACACACACACACACACACACAGAGTCCTCAGCAGACTACCAGGAAGCAGCGATTGGAGACACAGAACAGCAGACAGGCTTGTGTGCGTAACTTCGGCATTCTCCAAAAATAAATGTGTGGTAACTTTTCTCCGGACTGCTTTGTCTCAACATCTCCTGCTGTTCCACTTTCTCCGCCTGCTCTGTAATGGCTGCGGCGCTGGTCTTCTCCGCCTTGATTGACTTCATGTGATTTTCCTGTGGCTAAATCCACCGTCCCTGCTTCTTGTCATCATGCAGACCCGCTAAACGCCCACTGTGCTCCGGCCCATTATGGCGTCTGTCCTGAGACCCGCCCCACCCGGAGGCCTCGCCACCCCGCCCCGGCTCACAGGGGGAGCTGGAACAAGCGAAAATCACCCACGTTACACGAGAAAACAACAGCCCCTACTCCACGCTGGCCCGCAGAACTGCTCTCATCCCGGTTCAAGAATCCAGGCGGTTAACTGCTCACTCGAAACCGCCGTGTTTCGAAAGAGAGACACCTGCTCGAGTTCCCGCGGCTTAATAACGCATCTCAGCTGCAGCCGGGGGCTTTTATCTCGCCGGGCTGCGAGGGTCTCATAAAGACGCCTTTGTGTGAGCGCGGTGGGCTCATGGGCCGCTGGGGTGGAGCACGGTGAAGGCTTCCTCAGCCATGTTCTCGTCCTGCTCCCCGTCTGCTGTTTGGACAGGCTGCAGTTACTGAGATGATGGCAGAGGTTAGCCTCCTAGGACAGGGAGGTTACAGACTCAGGTCCCGCAAAAGTGAAAACAGCCATATCAATTTTGTAGATAATGGAGACAGCAGCTCCATGGAAATGTGTATTGAGACATTTTACATCAGTCTCGTCTGTGAAGACCTCATTTCTGCAGTTGAAGTGAAATTGTATCATTAAAGAACCAAATCTTATTAAAGTTTCTGTTTATATATATACATTTGTAAATGAGTTGAAAAAAAATGTAAACAATTCAAATAAATTAATATGATATACTTCATTATCCTGTACATAATATCATAAATCATACATACAATAACATGTAGTCCATTTAATCAATAATATTCCCTCTGTCTTGTTCAGTTCTTTTTTACTCACACATGCGCACGTACGCACACACACATATTAACGGATAAAGAAATGCAAATTGTGCATGCAGTGTAATACTCTCCGTTATGAAATATCAGTGTCATTTATGAGCTCCTAGTTAGTGCCTTTAAGTGTATATCAGCAGTGCAGGTTAAGACGGTCAGACTTCTGACCTTTGACCAGAGACATGAAGAACTCAACAGTTTGGACACACAAATCCTCCTTCCGTGTAGGCGACACGTTTTGTCCATTATGCTTTTCGGCTCATCTTCGGTAACAGCTCCAGAAAAACGCTCGCCATCAAACAGATGAGAAATTACTACAGCGCCCACGATGTTGCTCCTTTCCAGTGAAGTTTATTTTAGCCAAATTTAATTTCAAGTTTTTTGTAAATTAAACCCAATGTTATTGTATTTGAAGATTCTGTGAAAAAAAATAATAACATCTCTTTTTTGCTTATTTATGTATATATTATTTTTAATGCGTAATTAAATATGATCGGTGACTGACAGGAATAACAGGACGTCCTGTCTGGGAAAGCGGAAATGTTTCAGCAAATATGATTAAACAAATGAAATAAATAACTATCTAGGTTATATTCCAATGTACATATCCAACGCCTTCATTAACTGTGTAGTAATTCGTGTTTTACTGATTAATAACTTGCATAGCTGAAGCGTTGTGCCAATATGCAGTTTTATGTACATTTTGAAGCTCCGGACTGACAGTGGCAAGCTTGCTCACTCTTCTCATGAAACAAACAGCTGCGCTTCTTCCCCGAAAGTCTATGTCCCTGCACGCGGCAGATCGATGTGGCTTACAAGGGATTCAAATTCACTAGACTTCAGCATTCATTATTACTCCCATCTGCTACAGGCTTGGATATAATTATTAATTCATTCACTATATATTTTTATATAATTATTCATTTAGTAAATGAATGGTTTAATATAACTATTATTCATTCATTGCAGGCTGTAATATAGTTCGTATTAAATTCTGCTATTGTCAAATTAGTTGTCACATTTTGGCATATATTGTAAATGATTCTTGGCTGAAAACTAATAAATAAAAATAACTATTCGGAAAACTAATGTATTGTTTACCTGTAGGACAAGTTGTTCTTTGTCATAAAACAAGCACGGTTCAGTTTATAGTTGTGTAAATTGTGTCTACGTCTCTAAAATATGACATCTAAAATATTTTCCCATTCTTGTAACATCAATTTGTGAGATCTGGGCTGTTTCCAGTGACAGAATGAATCAGTTGAATGTCACTAGTTAATGAACTGAATTTGAAAGATAAACACTCATTCCCATTTGAGATATATCTAAATTTTTGTGGCGTTATTTTGTAGTAGACCTGTGCCTTTAATCACATCCACTGGTGTGTATGTTACAAAAGCTTAGTATACTCCACATTCCCTTTAAAAAAAAGCCACAATGTTCTACTCTCACTTAAATTTAAATCTTGATAAAACAAAGATTTAAAAGCATCGTAACATAATTACACTTTAGACTACTGCTGGTCCGGGAGGCTTGTGTGAGTTAAGGCCTTGACATCAAACCACGCAAATCACGAACAACGTGTTGCAGTGAACACTCGTAACGAAAACATGCAGTCATTTTGCTGTATTATATATGAGTATGTGAACACACACACATGCTCG
>NC_137509.1:4850000-4852500 GCF_041902795.1 Electrophorus electricus
AAGAGAACTTGTCTTTCATTCTTGGCTGATTCTCTATTGCACTCTATTGAGTACTTGAGTAGAGATTACTTGAAGTATGTATTCAGGATTAAGGTTTTTGGTTTTGGTATTTTTCCAAAAGGAATGAGTCAGAAATGATTGGACAGTGATGTACACCCCCCAGTACACCCCCAGTACACCCCCAGTACACCCCACAATACACCTCACAATACACCTCACAATACACCTCACAGTACACATCACAGCAAACCACACATACACCTCACAGTACACCACACATACACCTCACAGTACACCACACATACACATCACAGTACACCACACATACACCTCACATACACATCACAGTACACCACACATACACATCACATTACACCACACATACACATCACAGTACACCACACATACACCTCACAGTACACCACACATACACATCACAGTACACCACACATACACCTCACATACACATCACAGTACACCACACATACACCTCACAGTACACCACACATACACCTCACATACACATCACAGTACACCACACATACACATCACATTACACCACACATACACATCACAGTACACCACACATACACCTCACAGTACACCACACATACACATCACAGTACACCACACATACACCTCACATACACATCACAGTACACCACACATACACCTCACATACACATCACAGTACACCACACATACACATCACAGTACACCACACATACACCTCACAGTACACCACACATACACATCACAGTACACCACACATACACCTCACATACACATCACAGTACACCACACATACACCTCACAGTACACCACACAGTACACAACACATACACATCACAGTACACCACACATACACCACACATACACATCACAGTACACCACACATACACCTCACAGTACACCTCACATACGCATCACAGTACACCACACATACACCTCACATACACATCACATACACCTCACATACGCATCACAGTACACCACACATACACCACACATACACATCACAGTACACCACACATACACCTCACATACACATCACATACACCTCACATACGCATCACAGTACACCACACATACACCTCACAGTACACCTCACATACACCTCACATACACATCACAGTACACCACACATACGCATCACAGTACACCACACATACGCATCACAGTACACCACACATACGCATCACAGTACACCACACATACGCATCACAGTACACCACACATACACCTCACAGTACACCACACATACACATCACATACGCATCACAGTACACCACACAGTACGCTGCTGGCACTTTTGTTCTGGAAACACACCACGCTGTGTCCCTGAGCTGCTCTGGCTCTCTCTGGATGGTAAGCTCACCCTTTCCCCCACGGGGCCCCTAATTGGGGCCTGTAGCTGGATTTCAGTGGCCAGGGCCCCCTGCTGAAAAGTGCTTTCCTCAGCACAGGCCCGTCTCGCCCTGCTTCCTGTACGCCAGCCTTCCTCCTCCTCCTCCTCCTCCCTGCGGTGGTCTCTGGCTATAACCCAGCCCTGATGGACGTGTTCCGGTGCCACGGCCTTGGGGCTGGAGTTGCGATGGGTCGTTGGAGCTGTCCGAGCCCCCAGCCTGTGAGTTCTCTCTCCCATCACACTGGAATGATTGAACGTAGCCCAGGACGGGTGAAGCCCCCGTGTGGCATGCTTTCAGTTGTAATTGCACTTAACAAGTCTAATTAAGTCAACAGAAAAAATGATATGGTCATCTGTATGTGCGTGTGTGCGTGTGTGTGCATGTGTGTGAGTGTGTGTGTGTGTGTGTGTTAACTGCTAGGCATGGGTTCTTGTGGTACTGGGGGGGGGGGGGGGGGGGATGTAATTGGAGACCAGGAGTTAATCTGGATCCGTTAAAGAGTGTTTACACCACAAAATGAGCTCTGAATTTTCTTCAATGCATTTCGGGGGAATTAGAGTTGTAGCAGGATAATGAGGTATATGTGCCTTTCTAAATGTGATTTACACCAGTCCCAAAGAATGTAGAAAGCAAATAAATAGAGTTATGATGTATGCTTAGTGCCAGAACAAGCCTTTTCCAACACTGAATTACAGTATGTCAAGATAATCAGATTGAGGCAAAGGGATTTCGAGTGTACAGTATGTAGCATAATACAGAAATTAGATATTGGAGACAATTATGGCTGAAATGCTTCTTGCTAGCTACAATCACAACCAGGTTTTTAGTAGTTGTTTGTGCAAATTCATATCATACTAACATGAAAATGAGATCATTTTATGCTTTGTCATCGATTTGACATGACAATCTGTATTTTATTTTTTTTGCTGAACATTTGACATGTGGTGGTGTTTGGGCGTGGGGCAGGGAAGGGCGCACTGACATGAGGTAACATGACATGGTTATGGAGTCAGAAGAAGACGGGTCTCTGCCCACCCAGCTCTCTCGCACTCGTTCTCACCCACACACACACACACACTCACACACACATA
>NC_137509.1:4860000-4870000 GCF_041902795.1 Electrophorus electricus
GTTCTGGGACTGAAATGACCCCTTTCACTTTTGAGAAGGTTTAATCTAATCTGGGTGGGAGGAACCATTCCTCATGCTGTCATTGTTCCCCTCAAGTTTATTATAATCCCATTATTCCTTCACTTTGGGATCATGTCAGATTTGATAATAAATGCAGTTACCACGAGAATTGGACTTTGGCTTTTTAGTTGTTGTTGTTGTTTAGTTTTAATTTTGTTGTTACCAAACCACTTTTTTCAGATCAGTTCCTTGAATGCACAGAATAAATCATGACTTTGCAATGAGATTATTACATCTAAATTAGAATATGAACTTTGATTTTAAATTACAAGGCTCAAACGTACAGTATGTCTGTTTTTTGGCAAACACACTTAAGCCTGTGCTTTGCCTTCTCGTTTTGTGTGTCTCTTCATAATCGGAGCTTGAAAGGGCTTGCACCTGATTGGCCAGGACAGCATGCTGCACAACCTACTGCTGGTGATTTGGCAAAGCTCCTCCAAAGCTCCAGTCAGAACGCATGGACTCTTGAACTTTGATATTCTTCCACACGTTTAAAGTTGTTTATTGTCCTGCTTAAAGTTGTCAAACGCTTTCAGTTGAATGTTAAGGCATTCCTGGGGTGCTATAACACACATCCTCTTCCTCAAGTTGATAGGTATTACTGGAATTTTGGATAAGCTGCAATTCTTTCCCATTTTTGGAAAATGGTAACATGATTCAAATTTCCCCAATGATTCAAAATGTTTACAGAATCTTATAAAAGTTAGTTTTGTTTTTTTTTCCATATAAAAGAATCATATAAAAATGATTTTTAATTCTAATAATCACAGTATACTACAGGCCAACATTAATGTTGGTTTGATAAAAGAACTTTTATAAGTTTCCTTATTACAAGTCCAGATTTTAAAAAATAAAAGTCCAGAAAACAGACAAACCAATACAAACAAGTAAACAAAGAAAAACAACATGCCTCCAGTCCACATCAGGAAAATCTCCTCTCCAGAGCGGCTCAGCAGAAACCCGAGTCTCTGGCTCGCACTCGACGTGCTCTCTCAGGGACTTCCTTACTTGGCCTGGACGTAATTGTGTCCCAACCTAAACAAGGGGTTAGTGTGAGAGCGTCGAGTCGGCTGGGCCTCGAGGAAGCGGCCGGGATGGGGATCGAGCCCCAGGGAGGCGCGAGTTAACCCCGCGACTCCCATATCAGCGAATGCGAAAGGCAGGCGGAGGCGAGGAATACGGCGAGGCTGGACTCAAACAAGTCACAGCGGGAGAAGAGGAGTACTGTGAGAGAAGGGGAGAGCCTTAGATGAAATATGCAGAAGGGAGGGAGAGAGAGAGAGACAGCTGACTTCAGCAGGGGAACACTGGGTAGGAGAACACAGCACTCTAATATCCATATCAAATGGCATTAATGAAACGCTCAGAACAAAACGACAGGAAAATAATCTAGCCGTGTCCTGTGACATATATTTTTGGATATATGTATTTTTGATGTTCTAAAGAGACAGAATGAGTGTGGGTCATGTTTCAGCGCAGTGACCACAGAAGCCTTTTAAACTACAGCAGCCCAAAACAGCAGGACCGAAAATGTGGGCGACGTGTTCGCTCCAGCTGGGAACTCAAAGCTTAGCGGTGTCTTAGTCCAGGTGGTCGTGGCGTTCCTGCGAGCGTTTAACGTTAAAGCTCGTGCGGGCACCATTCCAACAGTGTGCGGTGTATTTAAATACCCCCACACCCTGTGGGACCGGGCCTGGTAGAGGCAGTGTAAAGGAGATATCCAGAGTGACTGGCAGACTGAGGTTCGTCTCGGACAGGAGAGGACGAGGCTGACGGGGCCAGACAGGCAGCTCTCTGCGGCTCCGGCTCGGGCGAACAGCCCCACAGACGTCTCTGTCACAGCCGAGCATCTCCAATCCATTCGTTCCGGCTGAGTGTAATGGACAGCCAGGGGGATTTCACTCCATTAGGCCAGAACCTTCAGGACTGTAGATCTCTTGGGGGGGGGGGTGTTCGGATGGGGCTCAGATACCTCTTCCTAAAGCATGGAGACACGCTAATGTCAGTAGCTGGCTTCAGAATGTTGAAAAACAGATCCAGCGAAACAAGTGAACTGATGTGATTAAGGGAGAATGTTCTAGAAATTTCATAAACGCTATAAACACTCGCTGGCGTGGCCCCAGGGTTGGGTATACTGGGGTATACTGGGGTTGGTGGGCTGGTATGTCTGTGAGGGTCGTCACAATCTAGTGCACACACGAAGCTTTGTAGTCTTCACACGTCGTTACCTACTCACGATCATCATTTGGTAATATAATTCTTAGATGTATCACACGTCACAATTTTTTTTTTAATGGAATTTTGATTGATTACATAAGCAAACGATATCTTAGCATAACCGCGATAAACAGCAATTATCATTAGCTTACGCCAAATTCCCGAGTTTATCAGGACCAAAGAGAAAATGCAGGGTTCTCTGGTCATTAGCAGTAACTGCTTGGCCCTGCAACTCGCCTTGCTCCTTCCACGAGTTCCAGGCTATTTTGGAACTCTGTAAGGCAGCGAAGTTCCCAGGAAAATGGCTTTTTCTTGAGCCTCACTGTTTTTAACCATTTTTGTCCCATCAAGAAAGGAAGACAATTTGTGCCTTTGGGAGGCTGCCAGTGTGTAAAATGGCTGATTTCTGTGGGAGCTCTTTAAACCCGAGCAATCACACATTCACTGTTCAGGCCTTGCACAGCCAGATTAGACTCCTGACAGCTAAACGACTCCCGATGTTGCCTCCCATTGTACCCCGCGTTGGAGAAGAATGCCGGACAGCAGGATCCCGGTCCCACGCTCCTGCCCCTCGCCCGTCTACCCCGGAACGGTTCAGGTGTGCAGGGTTGGGCGGCAGCGGTCCAGTCCAGGATAACTGGCACTCTGCACGCGCAACGGTTTTGTTCTCGTTCTGTTTCCCTCCACATGCGCTCAGTTAGCCGGAGGCTGGAATGTCTTTTGCGTTCCCGAGTCAACGACCAGGCCACCGTATATAGCGGCTTACTTAAGTAATCTTGTATCTCTGTGGAAATGGCGTACGTCGTCATCGAAATGACTGATTTCACAGATCCCGCCTGCGATCTTTGCGCGAAACGCTGGTCCCAGTTCGGGAGTTAGGGGGGAGTGCAGCCATCTGCACCTCAGCACGGCCAGTTCCCATGACGCATTAGCCACCAGTGCGCTGCCTCTTCACACGGACCCAGCTCTGGAGCCTTGACTGACAGCCGGCCCTAATAGAGCTGTAGGAACAGCTTATCGCACGACACGGCTTTAAAGGCTGCTCTCGCTCAATAGGAACGGTCTGTGTGTGTCTGTGTGTGCGTGTGTTTAGAGGAGCGTATCAGCTGCTGTTCTCTTTGTGGTGCCCTGTCAAACCCCTTGACCAAGAGAAGATGAAAACACAGCCTGCATCCCAGTGTACTGTGGAACTCGAGTCTCCAACTAGCGCGATGTCCTTACAGGGAGACTCCGTGTAGTCTGCAGGAAGCGAGCTCTCGCAAACAGGAACAGGGAGTGCTGGGCAGCGTATCACCTTTCCACCGCCTTCAGTAGGGTCAAGCTCTGGTCCGTGTGCTAGAGTGTCTGAGAGACTAATGTTGGACTACTGATGAACAGGTCACTAAACGCGGAACTCCATTGTCTTCGTGTCCACAATTGGTCTAAAACTATAAGTAAGTTACTGTCAGTGAAATTAGGATTAGTAGGAAGGATTAGTAGGAAGCTATATGGAGGCACGACTGGTTGGAGCTGAAAGAGTCCGTGTATATCCAGATGATAACAGAAATATAGACCCGAGAATATGAGGAATGATATGACGTGTGCATGTGCATGTATGTGTATGTATGTGTGTAAGAGAGCAAAGCATTTGATACTTTTGGCAGTAGAAGTAGTGGGTTGGTGTGTGTGTGTGGGGTTTTGTGTGTGTGTGTGTGTGTGTGTGTGTGTGTGTGTGTGTGTGTGTGTGTGTGTGTGTGTGACTTTTCTAAGTGCTTCAACTCCTCCTCACGAATACCTGACATCTGCTTTAAGTCAGTATGACCCCTCTCAGCTGGTTGAATACAGCACACCATTAACTACTGTCTTCAAAACCCATGTGTTAAAAAAACAAAAAACAAAAGAAAAAACATGTGAAATGGCCAGTCAGAAGCTTTTTTACTTATAACTCCTGTGTTATTCAGAAACTTCAGAATGTCATCATGGGGATAAGTCCCATGTCCAGAGATACGTGTAGGTGCATACTGCACTAAAGAAGCCCGTATTCTTGCTCTTTAAATGAGACGTCCTCCAGAGTACGTTCGCGGTGCTGCCGTGGTCCGTCTGAGCCTCGTGGCAGGTCAGTGGTTCCCAGAGAAGGCTGTTCAGGCACCTCTCTGGATTTCCCCCTCCCTCTCAATTTCACTTCAGTTCATTTTTAGCTGTATTGGAGTGACTGTATCTGCTGTAGTTTTGCCAAAGCCAACATTTTTGGATCTGAACATGATGATAATTCTAATAGTCATAAGTAACAAAATAACGATATGATGATAAATTATAATAACCAAGATAATAATAACAGTAAATATATAAACAGGATAAAGATCCCTATTATACACCACGAGAGGTGTGGTAGACTGGCTAGTATAGAGTCTCTAAGACTGTGACACATCTTGCCAGGAGAGGTGCTGTGTTTCCTTCCACAAGGACATTTTGTCAAGAAAGTGCTCTCGGAGAGGCCACACACTCTTTCTTTTTCTCTCTCTCTCTCTCTCTCTCTCTCTCTCTCTCTCTCTCTCTCTCTCTCTCTCTCTCTCTCTATCTCTACATCTATTTCTTATCAGGCCTTCCTATCTTCCCTGGTGTGACAGTGTTGACTAGATCAGAATGAAGGACCAGTCTGGTGGGCCCCATATGTTAGGTTTGCTCTTCTTTCTGTCCCCAGAGGGCTGTGTGTGTGTGGGGGGGGGGGGGGTGTTTGTCACCAGGATCTTTGCTGATAAGCCTACTCTCTCAGCAGGTTGGAGTGGATGGGCCTCTCAGGAGACCTCCTGGAATGAGCGTCCCGGAGAGAATGCACGTGTGCTCGAACATCCTGGAGAGAGCGCACGTGTGCTGGAGCATCCTGGAGAGTGCACACGTGTGCTGGAGTATCCTGAAGAGAGCGCACGTGTGCTGGAGCGTCCTGAAAAGAGTGCACACGTGTGCTGGGGCGTCCTGGAGGGAACGCACTCGTGTGCTGGAGTGTCCTGGAGAGAGCACACACGTGTGCTGGAGCATCCTGGAGAGAGTGCACGTGTGCTGGAGAGCGCACGTGTGCTGGAGAGTGCTGGAGCATACTGGAGAGGGCGCACGTGTGCTGGAGCATACTGGAGAGGGCGCACGTGTGCTGGAGAGTGCTGGAGCATACTGGAGAGGGCGCACGTGTGCTGGAGAGTGCTGGAGCATACTGGAGAGGGCGCACGTGTGCTGGAGAGTGCTGGAGCATACTGGAGAGAGCGCACGTGTGCTGGAGAGTGCTGGAGCATACTGGAGAGAGTGCACGTGTGCTGGCTTTGGCTAGGGGAGCATGTGCTCCATCTGAGGATTATGATTTAGCCTGGTCCTAATCTGGTGAGCACTAGGTAGATGTGATTTAGAGAAGAACAGTAAGGCTCAGTTGTGAAGTGTTGTATGTGCTCATTGGGTTACTAAGTGCAAAGTGACCCAGTCACAATGGAGGCGGGGTCAAAATCTTAAATGTCCTCTTTGTGTGTCTGTGAGAGTAAATATGTGTATGTGTGTGTGCTTGTCTTTTAGTGTGTGACATTAGTGCTTACAGATGCTGAGATGAAAGAGTGTGTGTGTCCTGTGTCATAGAGGAAGCTGCTGAGAGCTTCCTGCCGTTATGTTGTTACACACATCAGAAGCAGCCAGATGCATTATGCAGTGCATTATGGGAAGTTTACTGAGAGAGCCCCCCCCACTCTCCGGCACTGATTAAAAAAAGACACCACCACAGACACTAAAACACTAAGCAGGAGTGCTTTATTATGGTGTATAATTGAAAGATTACATACATTTTGGATTATGGGGAGCCACTATAATGCAGCATCCCTCCCCCACAACAGACCATTCTCCCTGAGAACACGCATGTAGGGAGAGATTACATCCACACTCATTCCACTCTAGATCTTTATTTACTTGTCAACAGACCTCTGAGGCAGCTCCAGACCAGATGGCGGCTACAGCCCTGCTCTGCTCGCTGTAGCAATCCGACGCGTCACTAAATATTTACAGCGGACCACCAGGTTAAAGTAGGAGACTGGGAGTTGACACAGGCAGAAGAAAGACACCTACTACTGTGAGCATGTGTGACTGTATGGTCCTCTCCAGGAATGACAAGAACTGCAAAACATATGAATAAAACACAATTTTTTTCCCTATGTTTAACCTATTTGTTTAGTGGAGTGTCGCATATATCAGAAGTGAACTGAGTTGTAGTCAGCAGTGCTGAGATCTCTGGGCCTTGTGTTTAAGGCTCCAGCAGTCTGTCTCTCCCAGAGGACCCCTGAGATCTGCCATGCTCGTCTCAGATTTACAGCCTGTGTAATCATGTGTGGGTGTGCAGAAATACGTGTGCAGGTGTGCCTGTGTGCATGCGTGCCTACGTGTGTGTTTTTGTCTGTGTGTGTGTGCGTGTGTCTGTGTGTGTGTGTGTGTGTGTATCTGCATGTGTTTGCATACGTGCATGTACATGCGTGAGGGCTTACATGCATGCATGCGTGCCTATGTGTGTGTTTTTGTCCGTGTGTGTGTGTGTGTGTGTGCATGTGTGTGTATGTGTGTGTGTGTGTGTGTGTGTGTGTGCGTGCGAGTGTGTGTGTGTGTTCAAATATGTTCCTTCATATTCGTGAACTCCCTGCTCACTCCCTGCCGGTGCTTTGAAGCAGTCAGCCTGCTGGAGTGGACTCATAAATCGCCTGGTCCACGGCGGCGGCCCCCACTCTGTACATGGGAGGCTAATTGCTGAACTTTGCCATAGTAGAATTCGCAGAACCTGGCCATTAGTCAACAGATGGCCACAGCGCACCGGCCTGTCATGACCCGTAGGCTGGCCGAGGAGATGCGGTAGAGCTGTGCGATGAAGCCCATTTTGGTTCGGCCGCTGGACGGCACAAGAAGTGCATGCAACCGTTTTCAGCTCGTACCAAGTACACGGACACATTGTTCAAGTGAAGTGTGCCTGCCTGCTATCCAGGCTAGCAAAGTCCTTCATTTATTAATGTTGCCTTATTTCACGCACTTTTATATATCAGTTGCTTTTAGGTGTTTTATATTTATGTGTTTTATATATGCATCCTCAATGTTCCTTTCTGGTAGAAGCAGACAGTACGACAGTTGATGTTTCAGCTATGCGCCCAAGCCCTCCTAGATGTAGGACTTCTGCATGAAGACAGCAGAGTACGCTTTCCTGTCTGTGGGCCTGGGACCACATGGTGTGTGGAGGCATCTCAGACTGCCTTTACTGCACAGGGCTGATGTGTTTACAGCCAGCAGTGGGAACTGCTCAGGGGGGGTCCTCCACTAGGCAGCAGAGATGGTGCTAAACTCTCTGCCTTCGCCCCAACGCTCCAGCACTACTGAATAGATGCCTGTCCCCAAGAGTCAAAGTCCAACTACAAAATCAATAATAAGAATAATAATAATACCCATCATCATCACCGCTATTATTATTGTTGTTGTAATTACAAAGACAGTAGTACATTACTGTAACATTACTGAGTGCC
The DNA here is from genome assembly GCF_041902795.1 of Electrophorus electricus. Lineage (NCBI taxonomy): Eukaryota > Metazoa > Chordata > Actinopteri > Gymnotiformes > Gymnotidae > Electrophorus > Electrophorus electricus. Next base: position 4,867,782 of record NC_137509.1, read on the forward strand.
ACAGGGCAAGGAGCAGGATGTACAGACCCGCTCGATGGTGACAGATGTTTATTGGCGTACGTTAAAGACAATGGCACTCACAAAAATGGTGAACACGAACGCAAATAACTTGGGACGTTGTGAAGAAAAACACGACCACTAACACAGGCTACGACAAATGTATGAAAGACAAAGATGCACTCACAAACAACGGTTTAAATACACAAAGACATTACAGCGCTGAACCATGTGCAGGTGTGCATTCACAATAGGGGCATGGTAGAAACAAGACTAACTCCCACTGCACGCGGCGGGCCGAACCACGTGACCAGCAGGAAGGGGAGCAGTCCCTGACCATTACATTAAAGTTGATTCAGCTAATATTTATGGCAACAGTTATCATTAACATGTCACAAACTATAAGTAATGTAATGACATAATTAACACTTTTCCTTTTTAACAGACCTTCGAATTCACCTTGAGCAAATTTTGTGGTTGGCAAAAACTTTCCCTGCTCATGCAACAGGGCATTGATCCGACGAACCCTAATATTTAGTGGTGTTAATCAGTATATCAATGTTTATTTACAGTTTATTAATATTGAAGTTCGTAGTTTGGTAGTGTTAACTAATGCAGTCAGTAGTGTTGGTTGAAAATACCTTCATGTAAAGTGGTGCCGATAAAAACAATAGTTTACTGCGCAGAATCTGATGATTGTCTAAAGGGTGAAAACTTGTAGTGCTGCCGAAGTCTAAACACTATGTGATGTTTCATTTAACAAAACCTGACAGTCCAGCGTTGTGTCCCTGAGGAGCGAGAAGGATCGACACAGCGGAGGGCTTTCGGCCTCGCTGTACTTTGTCTTCAAACAGGAGTGCAGGACGTGTGTTTTGACATGAAGTTCATTTTGTGCCCAGTATGACCTCTCCTTACCTCCTCACACTCCTCTTCAACTCTGTAACTAAATACCGGCCCATCCCAGATGCCTTTCCTTTCTCCCGCTCTCTCACTCTCGGTCTTTCCATCTGTCTCTCATTCTCTCTCTCTCTCTCGCTCTCTCTCTCTCTCTTCCATTCTCTCTCCCACTCATCTCCCCTTAGTCAGCATATGACAAAGGCACATTGCTGGGATCTGCAGGCACACACGTGTGCTGTGTTTCCTCTGTGTTAGTCCTGCAGGTACACACGTGTGCTGTGTTTCCTCTGTGTTAGTCCTGCAGGTACACACGTGTGCTGTGTTTCTTCTGTGTTAGTCCTGCAGGTACACATGTGTGCTGTGTTTCCTCTGTGTTAGTCCTGCAGGTACACACATGTGCTGTGTTTCTTCTGTGTTAGTCCTGTAGGTGAACACGTGTGCTGTGTTTCCTCTGTGTTAGTCCTGCAGGTACACACGTGTGCTATGTTTCCTCTGTGTTAGTCCTGCAGGTACACACGTGTGCTGTGTTTCTTCTGTGTTAGTCCTGTAGGTGAACACGTGTGCTGTGTTTCCTCTGTGTTAGTCCTGCAGGTACACACGTGTGCTGTGTTTCTTCTGTGTTAGTCCTGCAGGTACACACGTGTGCTGTGTTTCCTCTGTGTTAGTCCTGCAGGTACACACGTGTGCTGTGTTTCCTCTGTGTTAGTCCTGCAGGTACACACGTGTGCTGTGTTTCCTCTGTGTTAGTCCTGCAGGTACACACGTGTGCTGTGTTTCCTCTGTGTTAGTCCTGCAGGTACACACGTGTGCTCTGTTTCCTCTGTGTTAGTCCTGCAGGTACACACGTGTGCTGTGTTTCTTCTGTGTTAGTCCTGCAGGTAAACACGTGTGCTGTGTTTCTTCTGTGTTAGTCCTGCAGGTACACACGTGTGCTGTGTTTCCTCTGTGTTAGTCCTGCAGGTACACACGTGTGCTGTGTTTCCTCTGTGTTAGTCCTGCAGGTACACACGTGTGCTGTGTTTCCTCTGTGTTAGTCCTGCAGGTACACACGTGTGCTGTGTTTCCTCTGTGTTAGTCCTGCAGGTACACACGTGTGCTGTGTTTCCTCTGTGTTAGTCCTGCAGGTACACACGTGTGCTGTGTTTCCTCTGTGTTAGTCCTGCAGGTACACACGTGTGCTGTGTTTCCTCTGTGTTAGTCCTGCAGGTACACACGTGTGCTGTGTTTCCTCTGTGTTAGTCCTGCAGGTACACACGTGTTCTGTGTTTCCTCTGTGTTAGTCCTGCAGGTACACACGTGTGCTGTGTTTCTTCTGTGTTAGTCCT
>NC_137509.1:4875000-4882500 GCF_041902795.1 Electrophorus electricus
CTGACCCAGCCTCCACAGACCTGCGTTTACACAGATGGTTCTTATAGCGGATGATTAGACAGCATATTTCCTCAACAAGAGAGAATGAGAGGGAGAAAAACTAAGACCCAGAGTACATTTCTGCATCGTGTTATTTCTTAATCGAAGCATAGCACGCCTATGTATATTTACATGTGCGAGAACAGATTATCAGATGTGTTGAATGCCATTTCTGTAGGTGTTATGTTCTATTGGAGATTCAGTGGATAACGTTAGAAAAACATGCTGAAGTGGGTTTTCTGTCTTTTACCATGACAGGTCTGTCAGTTACCAGACCTTATTTATGACAGGTTTAGAAAGAACACGGCTAAGATAGAGGGGTCTTCTGCTGTTCAAAACTGCGCTAAGAAGATTATTAAATATTTATAATATATTTAATAACATAAGTCTTTAAATCTTGCGTTAATTATTACTAGCTATTTTATATTGTTATTTAGCAGGATTTGTATTGAAATATGTCAAGTGAAGTAGGATGCCCATTAAAAAACAACAGTAATCCCATCATTAAACACGATGCAATTTTTACAATTTTAATTTTGTTTTATATAATGTTTTATATAATGTTTTATTATCTTTTTTATCCTTACAACTCTTATGTGTATGTCTTTGAAATTATGTTTGAGTCTTGTATTATGAGGTGATAAATGCTGACTAAAACATATTTTCATATTATTATATTATTTACAATTTTTTTCTAGCTATAGGTGTGTGTGTGTGAATTAAATCACAAAATGATGTACATTTTTATACAATTTTATAATTAATTTAAATTCTGGATGATTAAATTATAGATCATAAATACAAATAGCTTGCACTGTATATATATCCCGTATAAAACAAATTAAACGATATACAATAAACAATGAAGCAATAGTGGTATTAATAAATATGCTCTAGATGTAATGGAAATATATTTCTTTTGTAAATATGTATTGTAAAATGTGTCCTGTTAATCAAATTATATATTTAATTTATTATATATTATATATTATATATATACCTCCATCAGCTGTGCAAGCAAAGTGCTTCTGAATTAGTAGGAGGAGGAACACACATACATATATATATATATATATATATATATATATATGTGTGTGTGTGCTCTATTCAGAGACATAAATGTAGAATCATGTGATGGTATTTTTAATGCTGTGTCCATTTCGCCTTTTAAGTGCATGAGTGTTTGATGACTGCACAGTGATTTGTTGACCAGCGTTCTCTGGGACAGGCAGCTGTGTTCAGCAACCAGTTGAGCGGGACAGTAAGGCAGTGTTTGGGGGAGGAGAAAGAAGCCAGTGTGCGGGAGCGTGGCTGGGAGTGTTGTTGGGAGCGTCGTTGGGAACGTCGTCGGGAACATCGTCGGGAGTGTCCTGGAGCCTTCCTGGTCTGCTGAGCTAGGTGAGCTCTTTATTCCACATCAGTGGAGACCATGGGAAAGCATGCATGCCTATTAATCACAGTTAATGGACTGGAACGTGTGCAGAGGTTGCCCTCTGAAACACATGCGCACACACACACACACACACACACACACGGCAGTAGGGTTGTGCACTCATGCCCATTCTTTGGCATGAACAGGCAACATATTGACAGAAACCAAAATGCCTGCCTGTGTTTCACCATGTCCTCCACACCACTGGCACGCGTACCCCACAGTAGGTCCAGGTAAAAGACCTACAGGTACATAACTGCCTGATCTACGCTCAGGTTTCCACTCGGAGACAAAATCTTTGACTCCATGGGCTTGACCCTGAAGAAATGGTCAAGGAAAAGTATACGGAAAAGTCAATGCGTTAAGTAAGGATGCCGGGAGCTTGTGCATTCCTTTAAGAGACATCCAGACTTTTATGTGAGTGTCTGCTGGCAAGGCAAACAAAAAGGGTTTCTGGACTTCACCTCATAGCAGAAATGAAACAGGCATTATTATTCAGAAACAAATATTGTAAATAAATATCATTTGCCTTTTTCACATCTGCATATGTCTGCTAGTAAGATTTTCTTATGTGTGTGTGTGTGTGTGTGTGTGTGTGTGATGACAGAACTAGGGCCCACACATCAGGCCCTGTCTTAGCTAACCATCTATTCTGAGTGAACGCAGGCAGCTGGGATCACTGCTATTCCCACAACCCCCCGCTCAGAAGAGAAGCACAGGGTGAACCGCACCCGCTTAAAATGGTCCTCCATACTGTGCTGACGGATGAGAGAGAGAGAGTGGGAGAGTGGGAGAGAGGGAGACACAGGGAGGGAGGGAGGCCGAGAGATTAAAGGAGCGAGAGAGGGAGAGAGATTAACGAAGAGAGAGAGGGAGAGCTGTCAGCGACGGCCGAGACTTTTAGGACAGAGAGCGCTCGTGCACTGCTGCGACTCACTGCCTCTGCCACCACCGTTGCTTAGCAACCCACACACGGCAGCCATCTCTGCTCAGAGCGTCCATGCCGGACACGAGAGGACAGCGAGGCCTGCGATGACAACCACGTCCCCCCGAGGAGCTTGGTGGTAGTGGCGTGTCAGAAGCAGGCTGACAGCACTGGCCCACCGTCGGCCCCTCGCATGGGGTCAAAAGGGTAGAACGTAAATCATTTTGCAGTGAGGCGCAATGCGAGGTCATGGAGCCTTCGGAAAATAGAATTAAGTATGATATAATGTCCCCCATAAAGTCAGCATCAGCAACATAAGTATAAGCAGATGGCTGGAGCGATTCACCAGGAGAAGAGGAAAAGAGGTTGTCCTGTCAACACGGCACTTCCCTTGTCTTCCATATAAAAGAGTCATGTGATGGTGATGAATGACTCTGTCGTTTGGCCGGGCGGCGTGGCGCTCCGCCGCGATGATGGGAGTTCCACGCGACTCGGGGACAGCTGCCGCGGCCGCATGTGTCCCGGGGAGCGTGAGGCATCCCCCGCGTGTCGGGGACAGTCCCACCAGCCCCGGCATGCCGGCCTCGCGGCCCCAGCAGGTGATAGGAGCGTGGGGCGGGGCGGGGCAGGGCGGGGCGGAGGGAGGGAGGGGGGTAGACGGGTAGCCTGCAGAACGGAGCGGGGCTGTGGGTCAAAGTGCAGGGTTGGCGAGACACACCCGTCCCGCGCGACTGGCTGGCCCACAGCCTCGGCCTTGGCACAGAGGAATGGAATTATGGGACAGTAAATCAGAGGACGGGATCTCTTTTCTCGGCACCCTGCAGGGCGAGGAGAGGGGATCTGGGAGGGAGGCGTCACGTCTATTTTTTTGTGATGCGTTCCGCGATGTGGGACACCGTGTTTTGATTGTAGTTCGAAGCTGGTTGTGAAAAGAAGTGGAAGAATGTGAGCTTGTATTGTATGAGAACTGACACTAGAGTTCTCTTTTTTTTCTGCCACACACACACACACACACACACACACACACACAGGGATGGATGTCATAGTCAGGTTTCACAGAGAGACAAGTGTTTTTGAAACAGTTATGCATTGTGTGTGTGTGGGGTGTGTGTGTGTGTGTGTGTGTGTGTGTGTGTGTTTGTGAATAGGGTGAGCAGATGAGAGTGAGAATGTATGAAAACTAAAAGTACTAAGCTGTTGGTTGTTTGGTAAGCCTGTCTGTCTGTCTGTCTGTCTGAAACCTGAAGCAGAAATAAGCATCACATACAGAAGTAACAGTTGACATATTAAGTGAGTATTTATATATATATATAAAACATATTCTGGAATTCTGATTTTTGCCAAATATATGTGTATTTACTAGTTTGATGCTGAAGGGGCAACTATCACTGCTATGCCAGCTTTATCTTCCATTTACAGCACTTATCTGACACTTTTATCCAAAGCAACTTACACTCATGGCTGAATACAACTTTGAATATTTGAGGGTTATGGGCCTTGCTTAGGCGCCCAACAGTGGCAACTTGGCAGTGGTAGGACCTTCTGGTTACAAGGCGAATACCATGACCACAATATCTTCTTCTTCCAGTTTTTGCTCAAACAGATGCTAAGCATGTGAAATTGGTCATGGATGTGGGAGAGAGATATTGTAGGACATATATAGAGAACCCGTGAGAGATACCAACGGAGATAGATGTGGCTGATAGGTAGTGATACTGTGAGAGATGTATAGAGATACCGTGGGAGATAAACAGAGATACTCTGGGAGATACAGACACAGGTCATCCACAAATTAAGAACTTTGTTTGCTTTTGCCTGGGTCAACTCGAACTTAATGAACAAAGTAAAAAATGCTAACTATGCCACCAGGCTCACGGGCGTTTCCTCTCGCGCTCCGTGCGCTGGGGGCATCCCCAGGGATTGGACAGGCCTAATCAGAGTCAGAGTGAAAGAGTTAACCTCTCCGCCCTGGTCTGCTCCAGTTGTGCCCCCAGCCTGCAGGAGCGGGCCAGAGACGGCACCCCTGCCTGTGCGCCTCTCATGTCTTACCGAAAAAATCCCTCCAGGCCTGGAACGTCTTGGGTGTTCCAAGGCAAGAGCGCCACAGGCGCGCGGGTCTCGGGAATATTTGACAGTTTCCCAGCGAGAGTGTGGCTACAGAGAGGGGCTTGGCCGGATCGAGGGAAAGAACGAGAATACAGAGACCGAGAGAGGGAAGCTGGCATGCATTCTCCCGCTCCATATAGGTCACTGAAAATATGTATGTCATATTCTCTGTGCTGTATACCAAGTGGCTCCGTTTGTGAGTTTGGACTGCAAATGTTTGAAATCTTTCCTGCTTAAAATGGCCTGCTAACAGGTACTATGGGAAAGGTGGATCCGGAGGCAGAGAGGATGCAGATGCAGTGTGTAAGAAAAAGGACCCTGGCTTAGTGCATTGCTCAGTATAATAGCTCCCCCCTTCTCTCTCTCTCTCTCTCTCTGTCTCTCTCTCTCTCTTTCTCTCTCCCTCTCTCTCCCTCTCTCTCTCTCTCTCTCTCCCTCTCTCCCTCCCTGTGGGGAGAGGTAATGAACCTTAAGTGAGACCGGTGTCTGGTAATGTAATATACACAGCGCCCGTGTCGGGTCTGGATCCAATAATGTGTCATTTGGTCCGTCTGGAACAGATTGGCCCACCGTGATAGGGCTGAACTCTTGCCCGGGTGAGAAGCTCTCGGCACCCCCCATCTCTGCCGGCCTGATCCCTAGCGGGCCGGCACCCTGCTCCCGAACTCCCTGGCCCCTAACCCCGACCTTAGCGGCCCATCAGAGGTTAGCGCCGGCGGTTTAGCCGTAGGCCTCATCGTGAACTGCCTCGGGCCGTGCTGAGGTGCCTTCCTCCGTGTCTGGGCTGAATTTGGCAGGCCGTTGTTCAGCGCAGACAACCGCTGTCGACAGGTGCGTGGCCTTTTCCTCATGAAAACCAGACCTGTTCAAGATGAGGAATAATAGCCACACTTCTGCCACACGGTTACTGTCTCCATCTTTTTGAAACGGTACGTCAAGAAAGGATTTGCACCGTTATCCTCAGCTAACGCTGTTTCTGGAAGAAATGTGGTGCTTGTTTAAATGCGTTTGGGATTTTCTTCTCAGGTCAGGTTTTTCTTTGGGTTAACTATGAGCTCTATAAAACTGTTTTCTCTCAGATAAGTCACTTCTTGGGTAGGTCCAACTACTCCGAGTTTAGGAGCCCACCGGCTGTTCGATCTTACGAGCCACGTCAGTCCTCATCTCCTCCCAAATGTTTCAGCAGGCCTCTTGATCGCCGCGCGGCGGGTTCGTCTGCTCGCGCCGCCCGCGGGGCAGGAGATGTGCTGCCGCTCTGGCCGTGTGTAAAGGTCCTGGCCTTCTGCGAATGCGGACATCGTGGTTCCAATTTATTGTGGTTTGTTTTTTTGTGTTTTTTCCACGGGTCACTTTTTCATTGTGCTCTGAGGAGACCTCCTGAGGGTCTGAGAGGTATGAATGCTGCCACACTGGATATGCTCCCGCACTGACTGAACGAGCGCTATAAAAGCATGATGTAATAGACCTCGTAATTACTGCTTATGAATGTTTCAATGTAAGGTGTATTACCTACAAATTGCAGTTTAGCGATACAATTTAGTTATGCGTTACATGACTATTGTTAAAAAACATGGCAGGTATTACAAAGCTTCTCCTAAAACTCCGCCATGATTTGATCTTTATTTCTCTCTTGCTCTCTCTCTCTCTCTCTCTCTCTCTCTCTCTCTCACTCTATGTGTGTGTGTGTGTGTGTGTCTGTGTGTGTGTGTGTGTGTGTGTGTGTGTACAAAACACACACGTTTTGTAACAGTTTAGATGGAAGTGTCACTGTAATTTGGGCTACAGCTGAATGAACGTGCAGAAACAACACTATGTGGCAGAAAGTGAGAAACATATATTGGAGAAAAAACACCTTTAATAAGACAGACAGATTTAACTGGGCACCTGTAAACAGACAGATTTAACTGGGCACCTTTAAACAGATAGCAACTTTAAAAACTCAAAACAAAAAAGCAACATTAAGGTCCCAAGCAACAAGGAGAGCCCCCCAAAACCTAGGAGTGGCAGTTCATGAGATATTTCCAGAGGACTGGAAATACAGAGCCCATAAGAGAGGCCCCATGGCCCTTGGCTCACCCACCCAGGCACAGTAGTAGGGCAGCCTCACCCATGAAGGGCTGTGTGGAGTGGGACTTTGCCTCCCCCCAGAGCCCAAGACCCCTGGAGCCCCTGATTTAAGAGCCTTAATAAACATGATATAGTGCATGGACAGGAATGTAACCCTTTCCACCAGCACACACAAAAGTGTGTGTGTGTGTGTGTGTGTGTGTGTGTGTGTGTGTGTGTGTGTGTGTGTGTGTGTGTGTGTGTGTGTGTGTGTGTGTGTGCGTGTGTGTGTTAAAGCTTGGTGGGTCAGATGACCAACTATAGGATTATTTCACCTAAAAAAGAAACAAAAATGTTTTTAATTAGGGATAGTTATATTTCTAGAAAGAAGACTTTTATTTTGTACGTCGTAATATCTCCTGGTCAGTATGGGGTAAAAAAAGGTGACCTCTTATCTGGTCACCTGGCATTCCTGTCTCTGCCAAGCCCCTACCACTGCTGTCTCCTTGCTGGGAGTGCTCAGTATCGCCCCCTGGACACATGTCCTGGTACACTGCCACTATACATTCCTAAATGGTGAAGATGGACGTTTAAAATGCAACCCTTTTAACTACTTTCCTTGCACATGCGCACTCGTCCATACGAGTCTGTGTGAATGAAATCTTTTCAGCAGAACTGGTTTGTGGGCTTTTCTCAGTTTACAACATTTCACATTCTGTTTTTGTTCTCTGCTTTGTCTGTAAACTCCTCTGCAAAACTATGCGACCTCCCTCTGAAATGCGCTGAAGTCTTAATAAAGTTCAAATCACCGGGCTCCATCAGACATCCAGTATTACGTCGTCCTTGAGTTTTGGGTAGTCTGGCACGGTCTAAATCCCAAGGACGCAGGAAGCCTGGGTGTTGTTAGCCTGCGTGTACGGTGGGTTCTGCTATATGATAGGGATTGTGGTAA
>NC_137509.1:4890000-4892500 GCF_041902795.1 Electrophorus electricus
GTCCGTACACATATGACGTGGTATGATCAGTCCGTACACATGTCACATGGTATGATCAGTCCGTACACGTGTGACGTGGTATGATCAGTCCATACACGTCACGTGGTATGATCAGTCCGTACACATGTCACATGGTATGATCAGTATGTACACGCGTCACATGGTATGATCAGTCCTTACACGTCACGTGGTATGGTCAGTCCGTACACGCGTCACGTGGTATGATCGGTCCGTACATGCGTCACGTGGTATGATCAGTCTGTACACGCGTCACGTGGTATGATCAGTCCGTACACGCGTCACGTGGTATGATCAGCACTTATAATGAAAGCGGTGACATCCCAATATCAGGGGCACCTGAGAAGTCCAGTGCCCAGCAGAGTGACAGCGATGCAGGTCACGTCGCCCAGGCGATCAATCAAGTGGTATGTGCCCCGCTGTTGCCAAGGCTGCAAGCCTGTTGCCAGGGATGACATGGGTCTCACATTTCAGCGATGCTTCCGTTCTGGGGTGGTGAGGAAGCCTCTCCTAACGTTTGATCTTTAAAGGTGATGCCATGCTATGTTCATGCGCTAGCAGCTAACTCACCAAGACAGGGTGTGGACACGACATGCCGCTGATGACACCCATATACACGTCATGTTGTCAGTGATGTGGTCATATGATTCGTGTGAACATGTCAATGTTGATTTACACTAATATTTTTTGTGGCCTTATAAATATCAGCTCTCATATGTGTATAGTACAAGGAGATATTTGAAACATGTGAACGCAGCAGTAGATATATTTTCTTACTGTGCGCTGCTGTTAGTGCCATTGACCACAGTGCATGTTCCACAATAAAGACCCTCAGAGTGTGAGAGGCAGGAGACCCTCAAAATTAGACGTTGAGCATTTTTTTCCTGATTTTTGATGGAGAAGCAGCGATTTTGTTCTCTCGTTCTTTTGTTTCCACTCGAGCTGATCCACCTTCCCGATCGCAAAAGATGGCTAACGTGTGCGGGGGGGGTTCAGTGCCCCCACCCCCGCCTCCCTGTCCAAGGTTATTTAAACTAAACCAACCGTGCCTTCGACATCTCAAATCGCCTCCCAGCCCAGGCGAGGCCGCGAGGCCTGTCACAGAGCACCGCTGTACATGGAGCTCCGATTATTATCTGCAGCAGAAATTACTAACAGCTGCCCTCTCCTCTGTCGACATTCACGTCGTTTACGGATCCAAACTGTTGGAATGTGAACAATTACCGCTTTCATTCTCTCACACAGCCCTCCTAACAGTTTACATAAACTCTTCTCTTTAAAATCTTTGTTTAAGAGGCTTTTACAGGCCCCCGGGGTCGCCCGCTGCTACAGATGAGGAATTCTCGTCGGTGGTCCCTGCTCTCTTTCTGTTGTTCTGGTAGCAGAACGTTTAATACGGAGCAAGAGGAGTGGGCTGCTTTTTGAGAGGTTCTTACCGATACACACACACACACACACGCTGAAGAATGAGCGAATGATAGTTGCTGTTTGTCAGTAATCTCTTTTGAGTGGCAGGGCTACGGTGGTAAATGGATCTTTAACAAGGCCCCTCCCTGGCACAGGAGATGGCCACACCACACACCTCCAAGACCTGGCCAAGGACAAATCAAGCCAGATTCCCATGCGGTGCTCTCTCACGACTGCGTCTCTCCAAAGGTCACTCTGAGGTCACTCTGGGGTCAAACCACAGTGAGTGCAGCGTGAGATCTGGGCCCGGCCCGAGCACGTTATCTATCTCGACACGAGCGATTTGATTTTGCAGCATGCGAGCCAAACACGGCTTGGATTACCACGGCCTCACACATACACACATGAGCACAGCTCATAGCCCGCAATATGTGGCTCGCTACCCTGGAACATCCATAACGCAGTGACACACTCGTGTTGAATTAAACTGGCCCTCTGTGCAGTCTCAGCACACGGATGTGGCACTCACAAGTGCACCTGTGTGAAGGCTTGAAATGTATATGTAACCCTCCAGAATGAGGTGGATGTGTGAGTGTGCGTGTGTGTGTCTGTGTGTGTGTGTGTGTGTGTGTGTGTGTGTGTGTGTGTGTGTGTGTGTGTGTGTGTGTGTGTGTTTGTATGTGTGTGTATGTGTGTGTGTGCGTGTAGAGGGAGTTTGGCAGGCCCTTTGTCAGCAGTTCTGCCATAGTCTAGGAATACCTTACACATGCTCTCACCGTTTAACCCATAATTATTAAAATTGAAATAATACTCATATTAATAGCGTCAAATTGCTTCCAAATGGACTTTCGGTGCACATCAGTGACAAATATGTCTAAAGTACCAGACCTAACAGAGCTGTGATGTGGTAGTTCACATGGCTTTTTTTTCTTTTGAAAGAATTAATTTCCCAGGCAGACTTAATGTCGTAGGCGAAGCTAATAAAAAGTTGGAAAGGTTTTCAATAGCTCCTTTACTTGTTTCAAACGTTTCGTGTTGTTTAAATGGGAGAGCAGCACTGTCGCAACAGCGTCAC
>NC_137509.1:4895000-4905000 GCF_041902795.1 Electrophorus electricus
GTGGGATGGCGGCTCCGAGCGGGTCCGCCCGCCCTGACCTCTCTGCGCGCTGGAGGGTGGTGGAGAGGAACAGAATGGCAGGGGGCCACATCAAAGATGGAAGAAGGGTCTGTGCGCTCCAGATGCTGCCGAGTGCCCCATAAAGAGCGGCCTAGCCCTCCCTCTTGACAAAGAGCAACACGGGAGATTCCAAAGTCAACAGGCTGCTGCCCCCCACCTCAGCAAAACGCTCCTGTGTGTTAGCCTTTTGGCCATGCCCTCAAAGATGGTGTGTGAGGGGGTGGGGGTCGGTTTTGGGGGATGGGGGCTGTTAAAAAGACCTCCAACAGCATTATGGCCCGGTATTTTTCCCCCTGGACAGAAATAACACCATATCTGCCTCCATTCCCACCCCCCAGGAAAAAAGCCCTCCCACCCACCCACACATTTAAGTGGTGATTAATGGCCCTTCGTCCTGAGGAGCAGAGTCTGAGTTGCCGGGCGACCTCCCGACGAGCGCGGAGGGGTACTAGCGCCGTGTTCTGGGTCCTGAACCTGAACGCTGGCCTTTGAAGCTGCTCCGGGCGCCACAGGGTCCCACGCTGGGTCCCGCGCCGACGCCGCCCCGCTCTGATCTCTCCCGGGCTCGTTCCCGATAACGGAGACGCTGAGCTCGTTTCACAGGCCGGCGGTTACGCCACTCCTCGATGCGGAGGCTGCGCTTCGAACAAGACGGAGGCGCATGGAACTTCACATGATGTTAAACAAGAGAAAAAAAAAAAAAAACACCTCCAGTTCCTTGATGTTTGCGCCAAATGTTACATAAACAGAAATGACTCTCACCCGATTAGCTGTGTGTCATCTTAGCAACAGCCAAATTACACCACCTCCAGAAATAAGATGCTGAGATTGTTTGAGGCATGAGAAAGTAAAAGCTCTGTAGAAGCAATTAATCCAGGCTGACTTGTGAAACCTGAAATATTCTGAAGACAGCGCAGTGCTATGAAGCAGACAGACATCCTAAATTGGATGATTTAAAAATAGGGCTCCAGGGAGAGGCGCTAACGATGCTAATCATTTACTGATGCGGTGTAGTACTTACTCAAGCCGTGCAGGTTGCTTGCTGTAAAGTCCATCCCAGTTAAACTTAAGAAACTGGCTTAGTAAATGAATTCTGAATGAGACCTCAAGCTACTTTGGTTAAAGCTCTGGATACATATGACTAGACAGAGGCTTGCGGTGTCGTGTGTGTGTGTGTGTGTGTGTGTGTGTGTGTGTGTGTGTGTGTGTATGTGTGTGTGTGTGTGTCCGTCTTTCTGTTTGTCTGTGTGTCTCTTTCTCTCTGTGTGCCTGTCTCTCTTTGTCTCTCTCTGTGTGTCTCTCACTCTCTCTCTGTGTTTGTCCATCTGTTTGTGTGTCTCCCAATCTCTCTGAGTCTCTCTTTCTCTCTGTGTGTATCTCTCTGTGTCTCCCTTAAAGCACAGATATAAAGAGGCCCGTGAATATGGAGCTACTCTGTTACCGTGATTAGTGAGAGCATTTTGTCCGTTCCCTGACTTCTCCCACACCGTGCTTCTCTCATGTATTTTGTTTAGCCAGACGTTGCTGGTACGGTGAGTACTTCTTTTGTGGAGCGCTCCATATTTCAGATGCAATGGCATGGAATCAGTCTCGTTGCAGCTTCTGGGTGCTGTGTGGCCAGAGCCTCCGCTCCTTGTGCTACTTTCAAACCAGCGATGATGTCCTGCAGGCGGCTGTGCGTGTGTGTGTGTGTCTGTGTGTGTGTGTGTGTGTAGCTTTGGGCTCATGCGTGGCCTACTACAGAGAGCAGGGACAGAGTGCTGTTAGCCTGGAGAGAAGATATCAGCATGGACTTGGCTGGAGGTCACAGCTGCTTCACACACACACACACACACACACACACACACACACACACGCACACACACACATGCACGCACATACTCATACGAGCCTGCATACATAAAAACACATAAATGTCTCTACAGCCACGTCGCTACCACTCACTATTCAAAGCCAAGCACCGTCCAATCTCACAGCTACATGTACATCTATACACACAACATGGATGTATATTCTCTCTGGGCTTCGCCCGCTCCAAGGAGCACAGGAGCAAGGCGCTTTTAAAGGGACACAAACAGATCCCACATGGCAAGTCCAAGGCGCATGCTGCAGCATTAAAGGTGAGGAGAGGACGAGCCAGGGGATCACGCGCAGCGGGGCGGCCTTTAATTGCCAGAAAAACAGCAACTGACAAATACGACCGAGCCTCAGGCACCAGGGAGCCTTCCATCGGCAGCCATCCCGAAGTCCGGCCCATGCCGGAGGGTTTTAGCACATTACGCCGGGGGTGTTCATTACTCGGACGTAATGTGCGGGCCAGACACGCTGGAAAAACGAGGCAGAAACACCTCCGTCCACCAAGCGAGCTGCAAGGGTACCGGGGGGCCCTAAACGACCGTCTGGAGCCGCACGCCGTCTCTCCGCGCGCCGAGGAGTGTGGCGGGAAAACAGCGGAGCGATTTTAGAACGCCCCGCTCCTGGGGAACGTGTACGGGAATTGAAACGAGCGCGATAAATTCATCCCTAACGGTCTTGAAGGGAGTTTCAGCCCAACAGTCTGGAGAGAGAGAGAGAACCTTTGGAGGGAATAAGCCAGCCCTCGTTAAAGACACCTATCATGAGCCTTCTAGAAGTGCCTGAAGTTTTTCTGCCATAATGACCAAATGATACATTTATGTGCGCTTGTGTGAATGCGTGTGTGTGAGTGTGTGGTGTGTAGGCAGTGTATATGTGTGCGTGTCTGTGTGTGGTACGAACCCTTCCACCAATCTGTCACCACCAGTCCCAAAATGAGCATGTTTTTGTATGGCTGCTGTCTCTCGCTCCACGCAGGCAGGGGACAGGGAGCAAGCTGGCCAGACCCCTGGCTGAGTCAGGCCCGCGCAGCCCCAGAAAAGCCCCTTTGAGATAATGACTGCATGCCTGCCGCTCCTGGACCTCAGCGAGAGCCTCCGCACGCCAGACCCCGCTGGAAAAGTGGGCTGGCAGTTTTGGGAAGAGTCGTGCTACACTTTGGGACGCAAGGATGCGCGCACATGCATGTGTGTGCACACACACACTGAGTGCAAACTGGGTTCAGGTCAGTTCCTCTGGCTTTTCACCAGTGCCTGCTGGCCTCTTCCATCATGCCACAGGTTGCCAGATGTGTCGTGCTCCCACCTAAGTCTCCTAATTCTCCCAGACCCCAGATGGATGTGTGGGAGCAGAAAGGGGACTTAAATGCTTTATGGGAAAATTAAAGGAGGCGACCTTCGAGAAGGTCTAGCAATAGATCCAGTTAGGCTGTCCCAGGTTCAGTTAGACTGTCCCAGGTCCAGTTAGACCTGGGACAGTCACTTTTACAGGGAATTAATTTCTAACCTCGCTATAAAGTTCATTCAAATGCAAATATTTGAATGTAAGAATGAGTGTAAGAATATTTAGAGAAAACATAAAAAGGCAACTGGATGTGTGGTCAGTGAGGAAAATCAGTGTGGATAATTTATATGGCCATGAAAATGAGAGGTCAGTCTACAGTCATTCTGAAGTCATTTTAATGACATTCTAAAGATAGTCTAAAGTCATTCTAATATTGTATTTAAAGTCATTGTGAAGTCATTCTAAAGTCATTGTGAAGTCATTCTAAAGTCATGATTACAAAACACTGAGTTGGATTTTTATAGAATCCTTGAAATAAAACCATAGCTTATACCATGTAAGTACATTCACTGTTTCAAATAGGAAATTTCCTTTCAGATGATATACAACCCCCCCGCGCTACGCGCTCGTATGCTTTGCCAGAGTTGGATGAACAGGCCCCAGTTTGCCTTTAGTCAGAGCTGAAACAGGGCAGGAATTCTTTGGAAAGCGCCAGGCTCCAGAGGAGGCGTCCGTCAGCGAGCTGCCCCTGAGTCTGCGAGCTCCCCCTCCCTTCCCAGGAAGTGGAACCAAAGGGAATTGGGTAGGATGGAGAGAGAGAGAGAAAGAATGAGAGAGAGAGAGAGAGAGAGAGAGAGAGAGAGAGAGAGAGGAGAGAAGGAGGGAGTTCAGCAGGGCGTAATTCAAACAGGCGACAGGCAGGAAATGAGGCGACAGCCAGTTCCTGGGACAGCGCTGCATTTAGAGCGCACCAGGAAGAGGAACGCACTGTGGCGTCGCTAAGGTAACAGTAAGGTCGTTCAGAACACGGCTTCCTTCATTATTTAAAGAAAGACAGAAAGAAAGAAAGTGTGCTGTTTCGGGGGCTGTCTGTGTCACCTCCATATCTCCATTTACCACATCCCCTGGATTAAGACTCATTTCAATAGCTAAGATTTCAGAATAAAGGCCTCGTATGAGGGCTCGTGTCTGGCCCCCTGCTCTGCTGTTAGCCCGATCCTGACGCCAGTTTTGCCATTTCTGAGTCAGCTCAGTTTCATCCTGGTGAAAGGAAGTCAGCCTGGGAGCGGAGAGGCGCTTGAATGCAAGATCAAACGTCTCCCGGAGACGAGCTCCGGGCTTGTGTTTATCATACATCTCCGAGCGAGATATCTGACCTGGGATCAGTTCTTACCTCTTTGCATTTTTTTAGCACTGCAGTAATATGTCTAGGGAAACTGATCCTAGATCAGCTTTCTTAGCTCTCAGGTTCTAATACATGTGATAAATGTGGATGATCTGAGCTTTGGTTTCATCAAAGAGCTGACGCCGTAAATATTGAAACATGCTGTGGTACAGTGCGGTTATAGCTGATCGTGTTACTGACATCTAAGAGAGCATCAGCAAACTGTTCAGACTTATGTTGCTGAACTCAGAAGTGGAAGTAGGAAGAAGCCTGCTCTGGATCCGAACCAAAGCAGCTCTTAGCAAGCCCTACTGTGGAATGAGTACGGTGGCCTTAGCGTGGCCCCTTACCCTGGGATGTTAGCATGGACCCTCACCCTAGGGCCTTACCCTGGGGCCTTCACCCTGGGATGTTAGCCTGTGCCCTCACCCTAGGGCATTAGCCTGGGACCCTCATCCTGGGGCCTTAGCCTGGGACCCTCACCCTGGGACATTTGCCTGGGACCCTCATCCTGGGGCCTTAGCCTGGGTTCCTCACCCTGGGGCCTTAGCCTGGGACCCTCGCCTGTGCCCCCATACTCTAAGGTGTCACGTTGGGGCCTCTGCATGAGAGCCAAGATGAAGGAACAGAGTGCAGGCCCGCCTGTCTACTAGCCTCAAATCAATCTGATTAACAGCCATCTTGGCTCAAATCTCCAGTGAGAGAGGCTCTGCGCTTCCAGTTTAGTCTGCCCACTGGGGCCGGCTCAGGGAGTGGGGTTCTGGGTAATACCAGCCAGACTTTGAATAAACCATGCCAGGTCCTATCAGGCCAAGAGCGCTCTGTATTCCACAGTTTCTCAACCGGCCAGACGGAATGCGAAATGTGTGCAGAGACGCGCCTAGTGTGTCCACAAAGGAAGGTTGTGTTAAAGTCCGCTAAAGCAACCAAAGCGTTCACGTGGCCGCAGCCGCTGCGCAGCTGATGGTGCGCTAACGACAGGGATATATTCTGTTTTATGGTGAATGGGCCCTGGCTATAAACATCTGGCCAAAAACTCTGTGATGGAAGCTTAGCATTTTCCAGACGCAGTCAACAGGCATCTTTTCAGTCCAGCTGTTCCCAGAAGAATGCATCGACTTTTCGCACTAGCCTTTTCACACTAGACTTATCAAAATTTAGCTGCGTTTCAGTTTCAGTTCTGGAGAGAGTTCCATAGATGGACGGCGATTATGGGATTTCATGCCTGGTCTTGTCTGGTCTCTGGTAGTCCTGGGAGAGGCTGACCCCTGGTCAGAGCTCCTCTGCTGAGATGGCTGCTCGAGGTGAGAGGCGTTTCAGTGCTTTTCGGAAGAAAAGGGGTTTTCCATCTGTGGCTCACTCTCCTGTACAGCAGAGTCCTATAGAAGTGGGTGTTGTTGGTTTTTTGTTTTGTTTTTTTACTGTCCAGGAACAGCTCGTGAATCGCTCTGTACACTAAACCACTGCAGTTTGACTGTTCAGGAACAGCTCGTGAATCGCTCTGTACACTAAACCACTGCAGTTTGACTGTCCAGGAACAGCTCGTGAATCGCTCTGTACACTAAACCACTGCAGTTTGACTGTTCAGGAACAGCTCGTGAATCGCGCTGTACACTAAACCACTGCAGTTTGACTGTTCAGGAACAGCTCGTGAATCGCGCTGTACACTAAACCACTGCAGTTTGAATGTTTGGCCTGCCATTGTTTGGATGTTTTTTGATCTGAGCGAAAGTCTTAGTTGCTCTTAATGGCCAAAGTGTAATGAGTTCAAATGCAGTGTGTTAGGCCCTTGGCCCCCCCAGACCTGTTCTTCAGCCCGTCTGTGGAGGGACCGTGTGTACTGGGGCAGACAGGGGCAGACAGAAGTCAGCGCACAGCCTCTATTATAAACAGGCATCAGTTGGGCAGTAAAAAATGACAACTTAATTCAGAGCCAAGACGCTTTGTCAGAGTGGATTAACACATCGTCAGAGGCCATTTATTTTTACTGTGTCTGCACACGGCCGTCCGGGCTGCTACCTAAGAAAGATGTCATTGTGATGGAGACAGATATTCCTCCAGATGTGTGTGAGCATGTGTGTGTGTGTGGGGGGGGTTTCCCATTTGCACCCAGAGCATCCTGAAGGTACCGACCACCTGAGTGCCATGTTGCAAGATGTCCAGTACACCTGGAGCACGCCAGTATAGACCTTCAGCAGACTGTAGCATATTACTGAAGAATCAGCAAACAGTAATAATATGACATAGAGTATATGCCCTAGTGCAGTGTTTATATAGTATGCTTTTAATCATGGGTTTCAAATGAATCTTCTACTAGGAATGTAAAAAATGGGAACACAGAAGAGCTGATCTAAGTATGAATGTCTCTACATGCAACATTGTTTATATCCTTTCTGTTCTTTATTTGAGTTACTATACTGTTTATTGTACACAAGCTTTTTCAGTGTATAGTTTTTATGCATTTCTTTTCCCCAGTAAAACGTTTTCATCATCCTGGACATCTGTTTAATATACTTCCTTCCCCACTGCTTACATGCTGACTGAGTTCTCTGTGCTCTCAGAGCTGTGTGTGTGTGTGAGGTGTGCTCTCAGAGCTGTGTGTGTGTGTGTGAGGTGTGCTCTCACAGCTGTGTGTGTGTGTGAGGTGTGCTCTCAGAGCTGTGTGTGTGTGTGAGGTGTGCTCTCAGAGCTGCGTGTGTGTGAGGTGTGCTCTCACAGCTGTGTGTGTGTGTGAGTGTGTGTGTCTGTGTGTGCGTGAGTGTGTGTGTGTGTGTGTGTGTGTGTGTGCGTGAGACTGAGTTCTCTGTGCTCTCACAGCTGTGTGTGTGTGTGAGGTGTGCTCAGAGCTGTGTGTGTGTGTGAGGTGTGCTCTCAGAGCTGTGTGTGAGTGTGAGGTGTGCTCTCAGAGCTGTGTGTGTGTGTGAGGTGTGCTCTCAGAGCTGTGTGTGAGTGTGAGGTGTGCTCTCAGAGCTGTGTGTGAGTGTGAGGTGTGCTCTCAGAGCTGTGTGTGTGTGTGAGGTGTGCTCTCACAGCTGTGTGTGTGTGTGAGGTGTGCTCTCACAGCTGTGTGTGTGTGTGAGGTGTGCTCTCAGAGCTGTGTGTGTGTGTGAGATGTGCTCTCAGAGCTGTGTGTGAGTGTGAGGTGTGCTCTCAGAGCTGTGTGTGTGTGTGAGGTGTGCTCTCAGAGCTGTGTGTGTGTGTGAAGTGTGCTCAGAGCTGTGTGTGTGTGTGAGGTGTGCTCTCAGAGCTGTGTGAGTGTGAGTGTGAGTGTGTGTGTCTGCGTGTGCGTGAGTGTGTGCGTAAGTGTGTGTGTGTGTGTGTGTGTGTGTGTGCGCGTGAGTGTGTGTGTCTGTGTGTGCGTGAGTGTGTGTGTGTGAGTGTGTGTGTGTGTGTGTGTGTGTGCGTGAGTGTGTGTGTCTGTGTGTGCGTGAGTGTGTGTGTGCGTGTGTGTGTGTGTGCGTGAGTGTGTGTGTGTGTGTGTGTGCGTGTTTGTGTGTGTGTGTGTGCGTGAGTGTTTGTGTGTGTGTGTGCGTGAGTGTGTGTGTGTGTGAGGTGTGCATGAGTGTGTGTGTGCGTAAGTGTGTGTGTGTGTGTGCGTGAGTGTGTGTGTGTGTGAGGTGTGCGTGAGTGTGTGTGTGCGTGTGTGTGTGTGCGTGTGTGTGTGTGTGCGTGAGTGTGTGTGTGTGTGTGAGGTGTGTGTGTGTGCGTGAGTGTGTGTGTGTGTGTGTGTGTGTGTGTGTGTGTGTGTGTGCGTGAGTGTGTGTGTGTGTGTGTGTGTGTGTGTGTGTGTGTGTGTGTGTGTGTGAGTGTGTGTGTGTGAGGTGTGAGTGTGTGTGTGTGTGAGGTGTGCTCTCAGGGCTCTCTGAGCTGGCTGATGCTTCTTTCCTGGCGAAGCCCCCCGGACGTCAGACGCGGGGGGGAGGGTGGAGCAGGGCAGTGTATAGCGACGCCCCCCGCACATCAGACGCGGGGGGAGGGTGGAGCAGGGCTGTGTATGGTGACGCCCCCCGCACATCAGACGTCGGGGGGAGGGTGGAGCAGGGCTGTGTATGGCAACGCCCCCCGGACGTCAGACATCGGGGGGAGGGTGGAGCAGGGCTGTGTATGGCGACGCCCCCCGCACATCAGACGCGGGGGGAGGGTGGAGCAGGGCTGTGTATGGCGACGCCCCCCGCACATCAGACGTCGGGGGGAGGGTGGAGCAGGGCTGTGTATGGCGACGCCCCCCAGACGTCAGACATCGGGGGGAGGGTGGAGCAGGGCTGTGTATGGCGACGCCCCCCGCACATCAGACATGGGGGGAGGGTGGAGCAGGGCTGTGTACGGCGACGCCCCCCGCACGTCAGACGCGGGGGGGAGGGTGGAGCAGGGCTGTGTATGGTGACCACCCCCGCACGTCAGACGCGGGGGGGAGGGTGGAGCAGGGCTGCACCTGTTTCCTCTACTTCTATGAGCAAATGCTGACCACCTTCAAACAGCACCCTGGAGCAAGGAGACACACACATGCGCCAACACACACACACACACACACGCACACAGATGGACACACATGCACACGCATGTACACACACAAATACATGCACACACATGTACACACATACACACACACACACACACACACACACACACACAAACACACACGCAAACACACAGATGGACACACATGCACACACATGTACACACACAAATACACACACACACACACGCACACACACACACACACACACACACACACACACACAGACTGTTGAGTGGGTTCCAATATGTGGGAGAGGAAGCTTAGGTGTACACGCACGTGCACATGCACACGCACACACACACACACACACACATACATATGAGCATAATTACCTACATATAACAATTGATAAAAAATAATGACTTCATTTACAAATCTGTAAATGTGTACCCTGTGCTAGGTACAGATGAAAGTTGTAATATAGTTACAGGTTTAAGACTGATCTGATGTTCTTTGAAATCTGTGAGCCTTACAGTCACTAAGTGAACTTAGCAGAAGTAGGAGGTTTTGATTTTGGAGGGCAAACATTTTTAGAGAGTTCATACATATAATTGTAAAACAAATGGCTCCTTTAAGCCTGGTGTGGCACAGCCTCATTCATCGTGTTACAGTTTCACCATACTCCAGATGTCTGCACATACATCCTATGATGGAACAGCTATCAGCCAGCATAAACCCTGCAGAAGACGCGCGTCTTATCTCCCTCGGGACGGCTGAGCTGTGGAGCAGGAGGACATTCAGAGCGGCATTCTGGCAAGCTCCGGCCTCTTCCCAGGTTCCTGTGTGTGCGAGGGCTTTTTTCCCACCGGCCCTTTTCAGCACAGTAGAGTGAGAGGAGGCAGTTGCAAAGATAAGAACCTGAAAAAAAAACACATCCAGGAAGCGGTCTTGTTTCTGTG
>NC_137509.1:4915000-4930000 GCF_041902795.1 Electrophorus electricus
TCCACATATTTCCTTTTCTAAGGCCAAGCCCGCTGTCCCCGCACTCCGGAGCCCATCCCTGGGAACAGGCGCTTCCTCTGGCCCCCCCCATGTCTTTGGAAAGGGGGTCTTGAGTTCAAAGGACCCCTCAGGCACGGCTGCAGCCATGGTGAACACAGTGAGGTGCATGGTGGGGGTTGGGGGGGCACTAACTGTTGTGTGGGAGAGATGCAAAAGGTTACGACCTCTGTGAGGCAACATGGACCGGCTAACTAAACACACACAAGCGTGCGGCAAACAGAAAACAGAGGAGAGCCTCCTTCGGCGTGGTTTTCGGACAAAGCGATGCGGGGGCTGCTCTGGGTCAAGGCCTCCGTTTAGGGACTTTGACTTTCTGCATGGAAAAAGGCAAGCATGCCTCTGGGCTCTGGCATCTGTGTGTTTCTAATTTTGACTCCAAAAGAAGAAGGCATTCCTTAAATTCTCCCTTTAATAAACAAAATGGCCGGTCACTGTGATGCTGATGGCCGGAGGACCTCAATGTCAGGAGGAAATCATAGTCATGGCTGTTGAGGTCACTGCGCTTAAACTCATACATGAAAGTCTCAGGCGTGAGATTCGGAAGTTGTCATAAGGTGATTACAGGGGAGTTTTCTTCTTAATTTCTTCAGTAAGTTTCAAAATCGGAGGATATGTCCCATATGAGTCACAAGCTCTGAATCTGCAACTACAAATGAAACAAAAAGCTTCGCAGTCACACGTGTATTATTGAAGCGTTGCAAAGAAATGGAAAAGGTTATCGTGAAAACTAAACACATTTCACTGGATTCCAGACTGTGTCAGTCAGCAGGAGTGGGCCGGCGGGGGCAGGACTCGCTGGCTCTGTGACTGGAGCCGATCCCTGAGAGCGCCTGATATGACATTCGTAATTTCCACTCGGCTGAAACTTAGCCATCCGTGACGCAAAACCTTAACCCTTGCGCCTCGCCTCTCGGGCTCGGCCAGACTGGGTCCTGCCTGCAAGGGCAGTAAAACGGATCTGTCGCAGGGAAGGATTCCTCGTCAGCCCGGTCCAAATGGTTGATGGACGGCTTTGGGGAGGAGAAGGGGAGAACAGGAACACTAAATTTTTGGCAGTATGGCAGAGAGAGAGAAAGAACACGCGAGAGAGAGAGAGAGAGAGAGAGAGAGAGAGAGAGAGAGAGAGAGAGAGAGGTGGACAGAAGTGTATTATATATATCCATGCTAAAGGACATACTGTGCAGTACCCACAGTACATTAAATCAGTCCCAGTGTGCATTCTTGCAGCAGCAGGACAGAAAGGGTTAATCAAACGCTAGTGAATTTCCTGGGTGTGTAATCTGAAGTCCTCCTGCAGGAATCTGTAACATTTCAGGACAAAGTCTCCCCCTTCTCACACAGCACTGTTAAGTGGTGCCTAGCTTCTGTTTATTTGACAATATGCCCGTTATTGAGTAACGCGATATTCTCAGGGCTACGGAGGGACCCCCCGCTCGTCAGGCGCGCGGTGTTCCGCGTGCAAACTCTTCTCATGCCCCCACCATGCTGGCCGCCGAACGCTCACTAAGGTGGTGGTGACATATAAAGCACTCCCTGCGGCCCTCCGTATCCACCGACTGCCTGACGGAAGCCATTTCCGCCCATTGTCCAGGGGCGCGCGGTTCAGCCCGGACCGAGTCAATTCAACTGTGAATAGAGAACAGCCCGAAAGAGACGATGTGTGTCTCTAACTATTGGCAAAAACAACTGCTGGCAAATGGATGCTTTGGACATCTGGCACGAGCATGCACAGTTCCTCAGAGTCATGATCGGCAGGCCAATCACGGTTTCAATCATTGATTTAGTCGATTTGGTGATTTAGTACAATCAAGCCACAGTGGGTGAGCCACACTGCAATATGGAGTAACAGTTTAGCAGTACCAGCTTAGCGGCTGATGTTCACCAGTTGTACCAAACTAACAGTACCTCTAATGATGGGGATCTCTTCTTTGTAAAGGTAATTATCGATAATGGCGCGTCAGGGCTGCGATCTGGAGGGCCACAGCACTGTGGTGAGGAGAGTTTCCCAGTGGTGTCACAGACCAAAGCACAGCATAAGATGCTGTCATGACCTTTAAAACACACATAATACTGAAGAATCTGTGTGTGTGTGTGTGGGGGGGGGGTTTATCTCGTGCTAACTGAGTTAACTGATAGCCACAGGGGATGTGAAGGGGGGAGAAGGGAACTGTGACCCCTACCAACATCCCCCTTGAGAACCGCGTGAGGAGAGACGAACATTCCTGACAAACACACCGGCCAGCAGAGGTCCCTGGAGAGGGGGAGCAGAAAAGAGGAGTGGAGGGAGTAGATGAAGAGAGGGCAGGAGGATGGAGAACGCCTCCTGTCCTCACACACACGCACACGCACACGCTCGTACGCGCACTCAAACACGCACGCGCACACACACACTAAAGTACTGTGCTCGACACACATATATTTTCTGTTATTATTTATGACATGTTTCTCAACAGCTCCTAAAACACGGGGTCTCTCACTGTCCATCCTCTGTGGTGGGCTGTCCCGGTGGTCCTGGCGCCCGGATAGCAGGGCCTCAGATGGGGCTCCGACTGGACTGTGTGTGTGTGTGTGTGTGTGTGTGTGTGTGTGTGTGTGTGTGTGTTTCTAGCCTCCTCCTACACTTTTGCTCCATTGGCCCAGAGGAAGAGGCCTCCATACATCCCCCATACAGCATAGTGCACGCCTCCTAACAACTCCTGGCTGTCCCAGGCTACTGCATCTCTCCCCTTGAGATTAACCTAGAACAGGGTCGCACTGCTTCCTGTTACCCTGGGTCAGTTAATTGTGCTCAGTTCCGTTCATTAGCTAATCTTCAAGGCCCTGATTCATTATGCCGTGCTCAGGTGTATGCAGACAGAGGTGTTTTGCTTTCTTAGAAACTGGGAACACCAATGATTTCAACGAAATATTCCGCCCACACACGTCCTACTGATTAAGGGATTTAGTGATTATTATTGGGGAAGCATCCATCACAGAAAGTGAAAATTAAAATAATGACAATTTAGTGCCTTTCAATAAAGGTGCGCTGAGACTGGGAAGAAGAGCAGACAAAGAGACGCTCAAGCTCCACACTTCCAGGGAGACCCGGAAAGAGCCGAACGGTCCAGATCCATGCCAGCAGACGTCAGCGGTGACAGAGAAGGGAGGGGGCTGGCGGAAAGCAAGGAGAAAACCCTGAGGATGGGAAACCCGGATGAACCCGAATGAGCCGGAATTCAGCTCTGTCTACAACACACAGGGAGGGAGCCCTCATAGCTGTGTGCGATTAATGTTTAATTAGTGCAGATGAGTTTCGTGAAGGGACATAAAATCAGAGCATTTCCTCCAGCATGTGTTTAAGCAGGTAAGTACACTGAGGTTAAAATCTCCTCTGTAGCAGAGTCCTGGCAAATGTATCACACCCACTGTATCAAGAAAAATACGGCCGAGCACATTCCACGACTTCGCTAACCTCTCTGGACAGCCGTCGCAGTGCCCGGCTTCACGCACCCCATCGCCGCGTGTTGCCGAGGAAACAGGAAGTATTTAAAGCACAAACAGAGTCTGTCTGTCTGAAATACCTCCCCTCCTCCACATCATAAGTCTTTTCGGTTCTGTTCATAGCCTCAGAAGAGCCGTGGAGGAGCTCGCGTGGCTGTTACGGCGGCTATTTGTGGCCGTTCTCCTAAATAAAACTGTTTTTTAATAACGCGGAGTAAGTGATCCCCCAAAGGCAGCTCTTGGTTAAAAACCATCATCCCCTCAAAGGCCCTCCACACCCCCTGCCTAATGCGATTTGTGTCTCTGCGGCATCGTTTGTCTTTATACGGTCACGACCAACACATGCACCCGTAAGTAGGAAAGCAGACTTTTTTCCCCTGGCTGTCTTCTCTCTTCCAGGTGGCCATCTTTAGTGCATCTCGTGTCTCTGGGACGGGTGCAGCCATGCCGGATGGCTCTTCCTGTCGGCTCAGGACAGACGGGTCATTTTTCAAGATGAAATTCGCCCTTGGATTTCTCCGGCTCAAGACCCTGCTCCAGCAACATCACAGCTCTGAGAGAGGCATTGCTAACGAATGCTTCGGTTCTTTTCCCGCCGTGGCTGATGCGCGAACATTAAATAAAAGCTCGCAGTAGGGAACTTCAGGATGTGATGCATTCACGGGTGATGTAAGTGACAACTACGTAGTGGAGCGCTTGTCCAGGGGTCATCTTCCTTACATAGTGCACTAAATTACTGAATTTCATTGTACAGTGACTGGTCTTGGTTCGTAGACTCTGCCGAGGGAATCAGACCTCATTTAGGGAAGGATTACACAGGTAAATTACAAACACCACTGCACACAAACAATGGTTTCCGCTGTGGATCGAGGCCATGGGTTCTTCACTAAGGAACACGCGATGACGGGGACCTGTCGAGACCACGCAAATGACAGTAGCATCACCCTCAGGCTTATACAGAAAGACAGACGCCCAGACGGTCAGACAGACAGACACACACACACACACACACACACACTCCCCCAGGTTATGCTATGTTACTCCCCAGTCTAAACTGTCACAAAAGCCCTGCTTCTAACAGGACGGAATGTATGAGAACCAGGGAGCCTGAGCAGGGCACTCAGGGGCCTGGACGCTGTCGGTGAGACAGCACGGCAGACAGACAGTTTATAACCATGTCCAAAGTGGAGAGGAGTCCAGACCTGGCCCTCGGCCATCAGGCGACGCTCAATAACTTCAACAGCCAGAACATCGCCTCCCGAAAGCACCGTAACCTTAACAGCCAGGCGGGATCGTGGGATACGACTGCATTCTCCAGACTGCTGCTGCTATCTACTGTAGTCTGTGAGGCCTGCTCACTAAATCAGAGCGATCCGACTGTCGCTGGGAGAAGCTGACGTCACCTGTCATACACACACTGGTCAGTATTATTACGTGACATTGCCAAGAATTTGCTTAACTCTGGAGAGGGTAGGGCATTTTTGAGAAACGGCCTAGCTGTAGCATGGCTTTGTCGAGTAACGCTCCTTATCTCTGCTCTGGGATGCCCTCCAAAATTTCTGTCCTTTTTTCCATAAGAACATTGCAATTTCCCGCATCCAGCATTAGTGTATGAGCGCATGCATTTGCATATGTCTGTGCACATGTGTGTGTGTGTTTGTGGTTGTGCGTGCAGCGCACATTTGAATGTGCGTGGGTGTGTATGCGCATAAGACATAGGGCTGTTGATACTTTCATCACCAGCTATAAATAGTCCCCATGCCAGCATCAGTGGGTTTTGTTAAAAATCACACCTCCAGCATGTCTGCGGTGCTCCAGGGTTCAGGGGAGGGCCGTTAGGCGAGGTCTGGGAAATGGCAGACACGCTGGACTGCCTGCCAGGAATATGCACCATGGGAATGACAGAGGGGGCGTTTTCCTTTCTTTTTTATTTTTTTAAATGTGCTGATGACTGAGGCGCCCAGGAAGCTGACAGCGAACTCCGCACAGACAGTGACAGGTCAGACATAACTCTCTCAGTGGGTGCACACACACAGTGACGCACACACATGGTACTTCTCCTGTCCCCTGTCAAGCGTGGACCCACCCTGCCCACTGCCCCCAGAGCCACACGTCTGGGTCTAGCTCGCTCTGTAAGCCCAGTCTTCGGGAGGTTGATCGTTCATGCTGTGACTCCAATTCAAACATAACGTCTCACCCCAGGTGGGGGAAAGTGTTCATTGATTACTGTTGGGCTGAAAACCTCGTTTCATTGTGTACAGTGACAAAAATTTATTTATTTTTTTCAAGAAATATGAGAAACATGAGAGACGTGAGAAACGTGCAGGAGAGAAGAACGGTTGGTTCATGATCTTCATCATCATGAGCATCATCATCCTCCGGGAAAGGCAAAAAACATTAGAGCCCACTTATAAATGCCCTCTGACCTTTAGACAGTGGCGTCCTCTCTGTGCCTCTCTCTCCCTTCCTCGGTTCCTTTGTTTAGAAGCCGCCTGCCCGTCGGCACCTTGCCGTTATCGGTAGAACCTGGCTGAGGTTTGCATGGATGCAGGTTTGCACGAGTGTCCAGCGTCTGCCGCCGGTCGCCAGGACATGAAACAAAGGGCTCGCGCGGAGGAAGTGGCCGTGCGCACAGACGCTTTTCCTATCAGCTGCTCAGAATAAGTGCTGAAGCGCAGGTTGGGCCTCACCTGCCACTGACGCACGTTTACCCTCATCTGATAACAAACAAAACCGCTGAGTCTGGATTTCTCATCCTGGGAGGTATTAAAATGATTCATAATTGCTTTTTGAGGACAGGAAATGAGCCTTCTGGAGGAATTGACTCTGAGTTGCCTGTTTTATTGAAAGGTGATTTTAAATTCGGCTGCACCTTTCGTGGCATTAAGAGATGGGTATAACTGGGAGAATGAGAAGTTGACTTGTTTTAATTTGTAAGGCTATAAACAGATTAAAAACATGGGATTAAAAACACTCTAAAAATGCCCTCGTCATCCTTCTTTGAAGAGAGGCTCTTTGTCACCCAGCAATGGTATCGATGGAGTTGCTATAAAGTGTTACGACTCTGGTTTCCTGTGTCTGTAAAATGTGACAGGTGTGTGTGTATGTGTGTGTTTGTGAGAGAGAGAGAGAGAGAGAGAGAGAAAGAGAGAGAGAGAGAGAGAGAGAGGAAGGGAGAGCGACAAACGGGTGATCTGGAGCTGGAGGTGTGAAAAGTGCCGAGCCCTAGCAGTGAGCTGGCTAACGATTAGCCTTGCTAACAGGTCAGGGTGTAGGGAAAGTGATACTTTAGGTTAATGAGTGTAGATGGGTAGCAGTCAGTCATGGGAAGGACGGCAATGGAGTTAGTCTGATCCGCGGGCACCGGGGCTAGTCCAGTCTGAGGGCAATGGAGTTAGTCTGATCCGTGGGCACCGGGGCTAGTCCAGTCTGAGGGCAATGGAGTTAGTCTGATCCGCGGGCACCGGGGCTAGTCCAGTCTGAGGGCACTGGGGTTAATAAAATGTATTTGATACAACACTAACACATACAACAAGTGAGAATCTTGGTAATGCTCAGTAGTGAAGCTTAACTACCTTTGGTGTGTGTATACAGAAGCAGCCGCGGTGTAAACATATATGGCACAACACAAGAGCCAATGATAATGTCAAACACCTAACAATACCTACCTAGGCCTTATGTCTAAATCAAGACATAATATGGTATAATCCAAGTGTGGTGTCCATCTACGTAGAAACAACCCATTAATACCTGTGAAAACAGGACAGCGGACACTGGATGGGTGTCCAAAATTCATAATATTGTATATAAATACTGCATAATGCATTTATAAATGATAATATCAGCAGTCATCACTATTTTATGTTTTATGTGACAGTTATACAGCATTCTGTCATTCTGAGAAAATTTAAAATACAGTCGCATTAGTTAAGTATCTAAACACTTAGCAGGGTGTAGATGATTGCATTTCATTTGAGACAATATGTCAATATGTATATGTAGAGATTTACTTTGAAAAAATTCCTATAAAGAAATTCATATTGCTGTTATAGAAAACACTCACACAATATTTCATTAATGCTGCTGTTAGCATTCAGGAATGCATTATGATGAGTTTATGTAAGCTGTTATGAATATGTTACATAAACACCCTTCATCTGAAGTGCTGGCACAACACTGGCAGGATGGGCACACCATGACAACATGACAACATGACAACATGACAACATGCAGTACATAACAACATGCACTACAGGACAATATGACACCATGACAACATGCACTACAGGACAACATGACACCATGACAACATGCACTACAGAACAACATGACACCATGACAATATGCACTACAGGACAACATGACACCATGACAACATGCACTACAGAACAACATGACACCATGATATCATGACAACATGACAACATGCACTACAGGACAACATGACACCATGACAACATGCATTACATAACAACATGCACTACAGGACCACATGACACCATGACAACATGCACTACATGACAACATGACAACATGCACTACAGGACAACATGACACCATGACAACATGACAATATGACACCATGACAACATGCACTACAGGACAACATGACACCATGACAACATGCACTACAGGACAACATGACACCATGACAACATGCACTACAGGACAACATGACACCATGGCAACATGACAATATGACACCATGACAACATGCACTACAGGACAACATGACACCATGACAACATGCACTACATAACAACATGACACCATGACAATATGCATTACAGGACAACATGACACCATGACAACATGCACTACAGAACAACATGACACCATGATATCATGACAACATGACAACATGCACTACAGGACAACATGACACCATGACAACATGCACTACATAACAACATGCACTACAGGACCACATGACACCATGACAACATGCACTACAGGACACCATGACACCATGATAACATGACAATATGACACCATGACAACATGACACCATGACAACATGCACTACATAACAACATGACACCATGATATCATGACAACATGACAATATGCACTACAGGACAACATGACAACATGCACTACAGGACAACATGACAACATGCACTACATAACAACATGACACCATGACAACATGCACTACAGGACAACATGCACTACATGACAGCTTGCTTGACAGCTGTTTTTATGAATGGCAGGTTGCAGGGGTGAAGCATTAGTGTGTAGTCTGAGCACTTCTGGAAGTTTCCTACAGGCTCTCTCTGGGCGGTCGGTGCCGTGGCCGAGCCTGCTGAGCTCCATTACACTGTACTTACAGGCTTTAGAGATGTCAACATTGTTAAGGCAATTGTATTGTTTGTTCAGTCAAGGAAAATTACGGATGAATTCCTCTGTGTTTGTGCGTGTGTGTGGGGAGGGAGGTGTATGTCACTATACAGCAGAAAGCTCATGGCAGCTGTGTATCTAGCACACTTACAATGCTACACTTGCTATAAATGAAATGAACAGAAAATAAGGACTCTACATTGCTAGCTGTTACACATTGAATTCCAGAAATGCATATTCATTAGCTATACTATCTATCTATCTATCTATCTATCTATCTATCTATCTATCTATCTATCTATCTATCTATCTATCTATCTATCTATCTATCTATCTATCTATCTATCTATCTAAATCCATACAACTCTAGATGCATATCAGTACTCATCAGAATGAATAGATTTCTTACACTGTTCATTTTTTTCAGACACACTTTAGTGTCAGTGAGTGAATCTGTAACACCTCCAGTATCCCATCAGCCTCCAGAGGGAGAGAGAGAGGAGGGGTGTGCCTGTCCTTTCAAGCCACCAGACCAACAGCTCGGGTGTGGTGGTGCTGAGGGGTCAGGCGGGTCATGTTCCCCCCCCTCCTGTGGAGAGAACAGGAAAGGTGTGTGTGTGTGTGTGTGTGTGTGTGTGTGTGTGTGTGTGTGTATGAACTTTTGCCTCAGCTCCCACTCAGCCCATCAGCCAGCAAATGGAGCAGAGCAGCAGCTCTGCAGCTGGGCACGAGTGAACACACACACACACACACACACACACACACACATACACACACGCACACACACACGCACACACACACTCACACAGAGAGCCTTTGTGTGCCTGATGAGGGCCTGGCAGTCCAGGAGCAGAGAGGTCTCTGAGAGGTGGAGGTGTAAGGGCTGAGGGAGAAATTACAGCCACCACCCATTATCACACCCATGGCATGCCATCATCTGTCTTCTCATTGGACCTGTCACCTGTTCGTCATTTAGCAGCCAATAATCATTCATTACACTCAGGAGTCAGACAGTCACAACAGCCCTCAGTTCAATGGCACTCTAGTACTCTGAGAGGCCCTTTCTTAAAGTGTAAGTGTGTGTGTGTGTGTGTGTGTGTGTGTGTGTGTGTATGTGTGTGTGTTGAGAGAAACACTACTAAACTATGAACCTGTTTTTAAACTATCCCCACGTTTGAGTAATAGAATGTTCTGTCCATCGCAAACTCTTAAAATTCATGAATTGACTTCATTTAGTTCACTCAACAATGCTTTTGTTCTGGAAAAGCATCCTGGGCCGCTGCAGTCAGTAGTAAAAGAGGGAAATACAATAGTGACTTTGCTCGTTTCCTAGAACTATGAACTGATTGATGAGTCTATGCGTTCAGCCAGGACTTGCTGTTTCATACAAGCAAACTTGGGCCCCATTTTATGTGCTGATGCTCTTGTGTCTGTGTGTGTGTGTGTGTGTGTGTGTGTGTGTGTGTGTGTGTGTGTGTGTGTGTGTGTGTGTGTGTGTGTGTGTGTGTGTGTGTGTTAAATGGCTGATCTGTGCATGGGGAGGAAATGCCTCTGAGCTGGTGGGTCAGGAGCTTAGGGAGGCCTGACCTAACATTGCCATACACCCCCAACACACACACACACACACACACACACACACACACACACATAGGGAGCACTTCCTTAGCCCTCCTTGGGGGGACGCCAGTGTGGGAGAAATGGACTGTTCCGGAAGTCTGAGGCCAACATCCTGTAAGCAAGAGAGTCTTCTGCTCTTTCCAGACCTCCACATACCCCAGAAACATCGCTCGGGGCAACTGCCTACACTCTGGTCATGTTAGCAGTTATAATACTTCATGTGAAAGCAACAGTAATAAGACTAGTGGTGCTATCAGAAATGTGCATGCAAATGGTTGAATAAGGGACGTGGGTTAATAGGTGTGGCAGTGTTAAATCACACGTCTAGAAATAGCAGTAGTGGTGTTTTACGGGGGCTAACACAGGTAGCGGTCCAGACACTGGGCTAGGCCAAAAAACACAGCCGGGCAGATTCTCTGGCTTTGCTAATAAAGACAATGGTTTGCTGGCAACTTCCTGCTGACATTACTGCTGGTAGCACTTGCAGCTGTTGGGTTAGATCACCTTAGATGTCACGGCACGTTTAAAAGTACATGGGCAGGAGTTCTACTGGCTTTGGCCACTCAAAGTGTTTTTTTTGTTTTGTTTTGTTTTTTAAAGCCCGTGACCATGCCTATGCGTTGTCTTAAAAAAGGAAAATCAAAGCAACATTTCTCCAAAAGCCCATTCAGACCTCAGCAACATTAGAACATCCAAACCATGAACACCTCTCAAGGGCAGTTAGTTCTGAAGCTCAGGCCAGGGTAAAAGCTGTCTGTGGGTGTGCTGTTTTGGACATAGGCCATGTATCCTAGACTGATGCGACTCGTCTGTTGGAGGAAAGCAGTTTGATGTACAGAACGCTGCCCTATTTGGGCTGATACTAGCCTGTGTAGGACTTCTTGTAGTTCTGGAGTGTAATTATCACTTTGTAACACTCCTCTTCTGAACAACTGTGGGGATTTTTGACTTGATAAGTACTTGTTGACTCATTAATTGAGTGTGTGTGTGTGGGGGGGGGGGGGGGTTGTGTGTGTCTATTTTGTTCACTAGTGTTTCCTTTGCTTATAAATCCTTCCGAGTTTAAAGTTCAAATTAGTCCCTTATAAGAAGAGAAAAAGAAAACGTTTTTTGTTTTGTTTTAGATTCTAGTCAGAGTGAATATATATTGCATGCATGAATATTCACATGGCTTAATGTGTAGGAGAGTGACTGAGCCTCACTGATATCCCACGATGCACTACGCCCTGCCGCCGATGCTCCGAGTGCTGTCCCTGAGAAGTATGGGGTCATCTAGAGGTCAGACAAGGACACACGTGCACGTGGGCATGCTAGTAGATTCAAAACCCCAACTCAGAATCAGTCAGTAAATTATGAAATAAAAAGAAAAGATGAAGTAAAATATTTCATATTTACAAATGTTCAAAATGCATAGTTTAAACATTTTGAAATATCAACGTATGAAGTTATATGAAGTTAGATTAAGTCATATTTAATCTCTTCTGCTGTTTGGTTTTCTAGCATTCATCCTAGAGTAATTTGCATGTGCAGATTTCAGATTTTTGATTGGATGATTGTTGATATGTCTTTGTCTCAGTAGAAGAAAAAGGAAAAAAGCCCAAGTGTTAAACTCCACTCCCAGTCATTGTGAGGTTCTGGTTTTGATCCATCTCACCAATTGATTTAATTATCTGCAAATCTCTTCAAGTGAACCTTGTAATCATTCTCAGGCGTTTTTTCCCTGCAATGCAAAAATTAAAGTTTAACTGGAAATAGTGGCGGCTAATGCCGTTGACCCTGGAGGTTAACGCTCAGGCTTTGGGCCTGCTTTCATCCCCCAGAGCTCCAGAGTGGCCCCTCACTCAGGTTACATCACCATGGACCGTGAGGAAATGAGTTTATATCGCAGATCGGCGTGAGGATTTTGAGCCGATCGGGCACCTTTGGAAGTGCCCGATCAATGAGTGGCAAAGAAAGCAGCCAGGATTGATTGGCAACCCCCACTTCTCATGCCTCCACCTCCACACATACACACACACACACACACACACACACACACACAGCCTCAGTTCCACAGGGCATTATAAAGTCACCTCTGACACAGGGGCGAGGAGGAGATGACGGGAGGCTCGTCTCCGGTGTGACGGATCTGGCTCCTGCTGCAGCTGCCGGTGCTGGTGTGGGTTACGCTGGCTGGTTGTGTAGGCCAGTTAAGCTATCCAGTTAAACTGCACAATTACGCTCGCTGGTTCCACTGGCTGGTTCCACTGGAACCAGTGGCTGCTACCCAGTTATGCTGCCTGATTTTTCTGGTCAGTTATGCTGGCTGGTTACCCTGCAATTTCAGCACCAGCCATGATGAAAGAGCATAACAGGCAGAAGAAAATGCACTTTTAATAAGATTGACAATTAACTCCAGATGAAAAGGATTTCAAAATACTTTCAGTGGCTGAGTCATCTGTGCTGTATGTGTGTGTGTGTGTGTGTGTGTGTGTGTGTGTGTGTGTGTGTGTGTGTGTGTGTGTGTGTGTGTGTGTGTGTGTGTGTGTGTATGTATGTGTGTGAGTGGGTGTGAGTGGGTGTGTGTTTATGTGTGTGTGTGTGTGTGTGTGTGTGTGTGTGTGTGTGTGTGTGTGTGTGTGTGTGTGTGTGTGTATGTATGCCTGTCTACACACTCCAGAACCCAGGGGTTCAGCTGAGTAATTGCTCTTTTACATAATCCTTAAACTGTTTTCATATAATCTCATATTGTGTTTATTCTTGCAATGTCGTGGGATTAGGGCCGCGGTTCGGTAAACTGGGCCAAGGCAAATATACATGTGATGAGAGCAGGCAGAGAGCGCGTCCATCACTGAAAGCCCGTGGTTCTCTGGCAGACACGAAGACACGTTTAACCCACACGCAACACTCGGATCAGACGTGCCATGTACACAGCTCTCAGCTGTCTCATTGGTCAGTTTAGCAAGTGTGAGGGCCTGCCGCATGCCCGCCCACTCGTGGCTGGTTGTTTTCTCGGAGAGGCCAATGGGTCGTGACCTTTTGTAGAGATTTACCAAACACACGGAACATACACTGCCTGGATGACGGCATGGGGACAGAGGCTAGCAGGCTGCGCTAGGAATGTCAGGCACACTCTCACACACCCCGGGGAGGCAGGGAGACTGCTAGCAGGCCCAGAGTAGAAAACGCATTAGGCTCAGCAAGGGGCCCCAGCCCTGCAGTGGGAGAAGAGGGGTTATGGTGAGGTGGTGCTGGTGGAGGCCAGGGTGGGGATGGAGTTGGCCCTCCTGGGGTGAGGGGACTCTAATGGCACCAGCAGCTGACTGGTCTGGAATCGTCATCGGGAGGGTCAAAAGGGTGCGTGTGTATGCGTGTGCGTGCGTGCGAGCGTGCGTGCGTGTGTGTGTGTGTGTGTGTGTGTGTGTGTGTGTGTCTTTAAAAGAGCCACAGAAGAATCGTTACTGCTGGTGTCGGGTAACTAGCAGTTGTGTATAGTTGTGTACTGGTGCCCTGGTCTCCTGCTCTCTTTACATCTGTGCAGCACTGTTGGAGTTCCAGTGGGTTAATGAGCTTCAGCAGCTGGGCCACAATCCCTAACCCTAACCCTGAGCCTGCGCCTAGCAACAGCTAATGCTAAAACTCTAAAGCATCTTTCTGATTATACTCACCATACCACAACACTACAGTAACGCTAAAAACCTGCTCCAATATTATATTAATACTAACACTAGACTAATGCGATACTAAAGCTGTTGTAATATTATATTAATACTAACACTAGACTAATGCGATACTAAACCTGCTGTAATATTATATTAATACTAACACTAGACTAATGCGATACTAAACCTGCTCCAATATTATATTAATACTAACACTAGACTAATGCGATACTAAACCTGCTGTAATATTATATTAATACTAACTCTAGACTAATGTGATACTAAAGCTGCTGTAATATTATATTAATACTAACACTAGACTAATGCGATACTAAACCTGCTGTAATATTATATTAATACTAACACTAGACTAATGCGATACTAAAGCTGCTGTAATATTATATTAATACTAACACTAGACTAATGTGATACTAAAGCTGCTGTAATATTATATTAATACTAACACTAGACTAATGTGATACTAAAGCTGCTGTAATATTACATTAATACTAACACTAGACTAATGTGATACTAAAGCTGCTGTAATATTATATTAATACTAACACTAGACTAATGCGATACTAAACCTGCTCCAATATTATATTAATACTAACACTAGACTAATGCGATACTAAAGCTGCTGTAATATTATATTAATACTAACTCTAGACTAATGCGATACTAAAGCTGCTGTAATATTATATTAATACTAACTCTAGACTAATGCGATACTAAACCTGCTGTAATATTATATTAATACTAACACTAGACTAATGCGATACTAAACCTGCTGTAATATTATATTAATACTAACACTAGACTAATGCGATACTAAAGCTACTGTAATACTATATTAATACTA
>NC_137509.1:4932500-4942500 GCF_041902795.1 Electrophorus electricus
AGGCTGCATTCTGCTCCTGGACTGCTGATCTGAGTTCAGGATTTGTAAATCTTCACATCCTTCAGATCTGCTGCGTGGAACTTGTAGCAATGTAATGTATATAAAGTATGGAAAGTATTGAATGTATTGTAAGTATTTAAAACAGCAACGTTTCCCACAGTGCTCTCATATGTTACACTGGTGATGTGGAGGTATAACGATGCATGCATCTACACTGCCTTCCTTGTTCCTTCAGTCAGAAGGTCTGGGCGTGAGGGTGGGTTAAATAATGGCTCCCGTACCGTTCCTTTAAGGTAAATGTTAGTCATTCTCTCCTTCACACTGTTCTTTTAACACAGTCTGTCTTTGCTCCATAAACGTTTGTACATGGTAATGAGCTCAGTCGTGGCAGGCCCACTGGTAAAGAAGACTTTCCATCCAGAAAGGAGAGAATGAGTGTCACTAATTCTTCTCCTTTGCTCCATTTTTAAAAGTGTTTTTTTATGTGTACAATGTCATGTCTTTTTTTAAATTTCAGCATGTTTCTTCGCTGCCTCAGCACACACGTTCAAAAATATCTCCTCGCTTAATTTGCCGGTGTTCATATGTTCATATGCATGTGTGTATGCATGTTTATGCATGTATTATGATGTCATATCCTCTACGGACTCAGTTAGATTGGGGAACGGGCTCCCAGACATGCTGCTCTATCAGGGGTTATCATTAATTCATTCATTCATTCGTTCATTCATTTCTTTCTTTATTTAAAATGGGATCTCTATATCAGATATTGGTCCAGGAGCGGTCATGCTGTCACAGAGGGACAGTCACTGGTGCTGGACTTGATGGGGGTTTGGTTCGCTCTGCAGGGCTGCCTGACTTGCTGATCTGGGACCAGGCAGGGGGGCTTGCACTCATGAATAAAACGCACACAGTAAGTCTTCAGGGCAGTAGCAGTAAATATAGACAAAGGACTGTGTAACATGGTTACATAAGGGGCCAGGCTCACATATGGAGCCAATTAATGGTACATTACCCCGTATAGTACACGCACACACGCACACACACAGTAACTTCACTAATCACGTCTCTTACATTAGAGTGGGTTTAGTCTGATCAATTGTCTGATGTCTGGCAGCCCACGTGTGACCTTCAAGCAGATTCCCCCACTGGTGAGTAATGGCTGAATTTATAACCGGCAGACACACACACACACACACACACACACACACACACACACTCACTCTCAGCCCTGCTGGATCATTCATCAGTTGGGATAGGGGGGGACCCTACCACCTCCTAGCTGGAGCTGATGAATTACAGTCATAAAGCGTGGTGCCTCATCATACACATGTAAGCATTCTGGCATGTCTCTGCTTTCTCCCCCTCTATCTCTGTCGAGCCCTTTAAACAGGGACGACTGCAGGAGAGGAACGCTAGGGATGGACACATATTTCATCAGGTTCAGATTGTTTTGGCTTGAAGCTTAAGGACTTCAGTAGGCGCGCACGCAGCTCTGGGGAATCTGACACCAGTTCAGTCATGTTATTGATTGCTGTTCTAACTGGAGATCGTGATGCAGTGGAAGACTGTCTATAGGTTTGGCATGGGAATTAATCAGACCAATATCGGAGATTAAGATCTCACAATTTCACTAAACGCACATGATTAAACACTAACGTTAAGTATTAACCATCTTCTCAGGCTCTGATTTACAATGTCTGAGTTTCAGTGCCAGCCCATAAAACATGCAAACATTCTTCACTTTATTTCTGTCTTGTATGCCCCACCCAAGTATTTCATTAAAGTTTTGATACAGTGCTAATTATTCTGCTAAATAGAACAATACCAGTAACTGTGGTGCTAAATATAATCACTTGAAATCACAATCAAGATTTAATCACAGTTTGGCATTATCAACATGTCCTAACAGTTATACAACATATTGGCTGTAACTGGACATTGTTATAACAGCTATATGCTGTAACTACGCGTGACCATCCTCACCGACCCTAATGGTTAATGTGCTTGTTAACCTTAAGTGCACAGCCATGCAGTAAACTCCAAATAGCTGTAATGAGAGTAGCTTTCCATAACACACGGCCTCAGAATCAGGTATGGGCATGAGTGCACTGAGGCTCTCCAAACTGTGTTTTATCCTGGGAAGCACTGAACCTCAGCACTGGCCCTTGTAAATAATAATAGTGATATAATCTGGTGTGCTGTAGTGAAACTGGCCCCTGGTGGACTGGCCCCCAGTGGACTGGCCCCGGTGGACTGGTACCTGGTGGACTGGCACACCAGCAGGCTAGCCCAGACCCAGCCAACTGGCCCACGTTGCCATGGTACCCAGCAGCCAATCAACTTACGGTGCCACCTTCACGAGGTGAGGGGGAGCCATTCCGGTGTGAACATGCGTGCCAGCAAGGTTGGCCCGGCTCTGAACCCACGGTGTTCACCTGAACTCTCATCACTATAGCAACAGAAAGTCAGCATGTCAATACTGCTATGAATGATAAGTCCTATATTCAGTGAGTCTTAATAAAAAAAATTAATGTGTTAGATTAATGTATATGCAGTTAGTTATAAAAGAGTATAAAAGAGAACATTTGGAAAATGTATGGGAAGTGAGCAGAGAAACCTCCAGCAGTTTTGTGTTTGCTACATGCAGTCATGTGATCAGTCATGTGACCATCTGGGAACCTGCACAGTCTGACTGACAAGATTATTTAAAAACGTATTGCTACACTTTGGCTGCCACAAATGAAAAACACATTGCCTTACTGTTCCTGATAATATCTCCATTCCTCTGTGCACAGATCCAGAGAGGCTACAAAATCAAAAAGCAGTGAGAAAGCCCAGTATTCTGGCACGAGGTCCCGGCCCGGTGCACGCTCCCTTTGAACTGTGTCTGCGGCCACGCCTCTGCACCAGACTGCTTCTCGGAGCTAGGCTGTCTGCGTGGGGACGTCAGAGAGCTGCTGAAAGGATATCTCCTCGCCGTGAGCCCTGCCCGCTGGAGGGTCGCCACGCACTTTAATGAATGGCTTTTCTTTCCGCGGGCTGAGCTCCCCTGGCCGCCACTAGGTGCTGACGGAAGCCGCGTTGATGAAGCAGGCGGAGGTAGTCCTCGCCGCCTTAACCTGCAGCAGCCCGGCGCCACACCATGCCACCCCACCTCACAGAACTGAGTGTGTGTGTGTGTGTGTGTGTGTGTGAATGATAAACCCTGATAGTGTGAGTCAGTGATGAACTCAGCTGTGCTTCAGGGAGGTTTCCATCACCAAGGTTTCTCTACAGCTTATTTAGAGTAATTGAGCTTTCTGGCACCTATAAATCTTTCATTTAATGCCTGAGAGCTGTATTTAGGACTTTAATGCAATTGTGTCTGTAATTCTAAACTAATTTGCTTAGATGCCTAGTGGTGCAATAAGACTATTGTCTGTTGTTGTCTACTTCCGATCATTTGTTTTTATGTTGGGATCCAAAGTCATTGAGCTATTGAAGATTTTTGGTTAATTTTCTAGTTTGATCTGTGTGTGTGTGTGTGTGTGTGTGTGTGTGTGTGTGTGTGTACTTTTTCCTTTCCTTTACTTTGGTGTGTAGTGTCCTCACTAACAATCAGTCCTGTGCAGTCTTGGGTTCTTAATCGGTGTCCTCTGGTTTTCCCCTCATGTTATCTTGCAGGATCTGTGGCAGTAGTAGTTTGTGCAGTTGTATTGGCATGCCCTCAGTCACTACTAGTCCAACATCAACAACAACAGAGAAACAATACTCATTAAGTACTGGTAGTTCTCCTAGTTAATATCTGGTAATATCTGTTTGTGTGTGCATGTGTGTACATGTATATGGTAACGTGTGTGTGTCTGGGTGTGCGTATACATGAATATGGTAATGCCTGTGTGTGTGTGTGTGTGTGTGTGTGTGTGTGTGTGTGTGTGCGTGTGCATGCGCGTGCGCGTGTGTGCGCGTGTGTGTGTGTGTGCGTGTGCATGCGCGTACGTGTGTGCGTGTGTGTGTGTGTGTGTGTGTGTGTGTGTGCGTGTACGTGTGTGTGTGTGTGTGTGTGTGTGTGTGTGTGTGTGTGTACATGCTTATGTTGTTTTTTTGGCACAGCACGCCACAATCTGACAGGAACTGAACTGGTAGATCC
Source organism: Electrophorus electricus (assembly GCF_041902795.1). Taxonomy (NCBI): domain Eukaryota; kingdom Metazoa; phylum Chordata; class Actinopteri; order Gymnotiformes; family Gymnotidae; genus Electrophorus; species Electrophorus electricus. The sequence continues at coordinate 4,936,633 of NC_137509.1, forward strand.
ACAGGTGAGCAATGAATGTAAACATTTGCATGGGGGACACTGGTGAGTGTGTGTGTGTGTGTGTGTGTGTGTGTGTGTTGGGGGGGTTGGGTGAGGGTGGGTGGAGCTGGTGAGTCAGATTCCCTGATGGTGATGGATGAGTGGGCAGAATGATCTACTCACTAGGGCAGATAATTGCTCCATTTGGTCCCAGCACTGGTGAATGACTTCTAATGACCCCCCCCCACACACACACACACACACACACACACACTCAGTACCCCCACCTAACCCCCTGGAAAAACACTCTCGCACATGTTACGCAGCTGACCACCACAAACGGCCAGTAGAAGGTGATGGGGGACGGCTCCTGATTAATATTTTACATTTAGTCCCTAAATGGTTTACGATGGTGCCTATAAGCCTCTCCTTCCAGGACAGGGGGGTTAGGACTAACACAAGAATCCATACATTTATAGAAGGTTCATGTATTGATTAAATTAATGCAGATGAAGTAAGATTTATACATTTGTTTTGTTTTAAAGCGGTTGCTCTGTTGTGAGGGTCAGTGAGTAGATGCTGTGTTTATTTCTCTCTGGGCTCCATGAGCATCATAAGCACTGGGGAGAGACTAAACCAAATCCTGAACCTTAAACCACATTCCAGATCTGGTTCTCCACTGATGGCAGATAAAATGCTGGGACAGGTTACATCAACAAGCAGGCAGAACAGGACAAATTAGGTTTAAACAAATCCTGTAATGCCAGTCAGCACCATGGTAATTATCGTTTTTTTTGGGGGGGGGGGGGGGGGGGTTTCGATTATATCTTCCAATCATAAAGTAGGCCAATGGAAACAGGTTTTTTGAAGTCCTCATGATTCTATTTAAAACAAAAACCTAGTCTGGGCTCATCTGAAGGCAACTTTTGTCAGCACCTCCTGCCTACTGGAGCTCTGCTCTCCTCTGCTTATCGTGATATGCTAACGCACATAGCTGAGGAGTTTGTGTGTGGTAAGTCTGGGAGATTCTTCTTTACAGTCATGCATGCCTTTGTTTAGGGATAAACTGTATTGCACATTAAGCATTTTAAAGTTAATTTCACTTGCTTGCATCAGAAGAAAAAAGTGCAGAAACATGTTATTTTCCTCCACTGAGATCAGGTTTTTGTCACCATTTCCGTCTAAATAACTAAACTCTAAAAGCGCCATCAACCTCATGTTTGCCATTAGCAGCCTGTCGTGAGAGAAACATCTCGGTTCTCCCGACACCTCTCAACCATGACCATTGACTTTGACACTCAGTAGTGTCCTGTTGCGTTGGTGTTTTTCCTGCCTCCCTGATGACAGCCTGAAGTGCGAGCTCCTGCCGGCTTTTACGGGGACAGATGGGGAAGAGTTTGGCGTTCCCTGACCTCCGTCAGTCGTGTCACTCCTCCGCTTCCTGCTAACGCGAAAGGCTGCATCCCCCCTCTACACCTCACCCAATGAGGACATGGCAAATGGCACACTGTCAGTGTCTTGGTCCATCTCCTTTGGAGCTTCCTAGGTGGCCTTAGCCGGGGGGTCAGACGCCGTCATGCTGAAGGCACTAGGACCAGGGGGACATTCGAATTCTGTGGTTTCACCTTGAGAGAAAGCAGCTGAGTCCTGGAGACATGGTACAGAACTCCGCTTCTGATCCACTGTGCTTTCGCATCAGCTATGAACCAATGGCCCTGTGGCACATAAAAAAAAAGCTCTTGCTGACCAATAAATGTTGAACGTGCACGTCGAGAGCTCTGCGCAGGTGCTGGCAGTGCTAATAAAGGAGCGCTCCACTAGGCCTCGGGACTGAGATGGGGGACGTGGTGACAGTTTTAGTGCATATCCTCGTGCTGTGGTGAAAGAGGGAACCCTGGGGTGCTCCAGTCCTCACGAGGGCTCTGTGAACCGAACGGTTGTTGATGGGCAGATTGACAGCCAAACTGCCCCAGTCTATGCTGCAGCAGATGGTATACTCCAGACTACCTGTGTGCTGCATATAAAAAGGAAACCTGGATTATACATGAGAGGAGGAAATTAGGTCACTATAGCATCAATAATATTTGTGAATCACCGATAATGAGGCGAGGTTCCAGTGAGTGCTAACAGTCTTCCCAGCAACAATAATACCTTGCTAGCAGGCTGCGCTGTCAGAGCTTAGCATCCCAAGTCCACTGTTTAGTATTCACCTCTCGCTTTTAACTCAGCGAGCGTGGGGGAAAACCCAGGTTCAGGCATGTGGAGTTTTGGTGTTGAGACGTTGTCTCCAGGCTAGCCATGGTCCAGCCAGCAGGAAGAGCAAATGAAAGCAAAACATCGTTTGCAATATCGTACAGAAAATAGCTGGACCTAGTAACAGAGCAGAAATAGCATGTTATGTACCCGTGACAGAGTAGCTAGTTCAGTCTATAGAAACAAACTCTAAGCGCTGTTAGAGTGGAGCAAACTGAACGGGTGCCAGGCCTCACATCCTGGATTAACTTCACCATCCAGCATTACTTCAGTCCAGGAGCCAGAAACGTTTTGTCTTTGCTGACTATTGACTGAAAATGAACTGAACTTGAGTGAATTGCATGCTATAGCCAGTACATGACCTTTTCTGTGGTCTCGGTTCATTCCACTAGAGCTGCAAAGGAGCAATGATTTATTTAATATTTGTAAAAGTGTTTCCTGTCGAAAGTGTCTCCTATTAATTTACACACCATAAAAGTGTATCTGTTGGCAGATAAACATCTGAGACAGCACTTGATACCTCACCGAACACACACCACAAACCAAACACGCCAGATCGCATCGCACCGCACCTCTCCCCCAACTGGGAGGCTGAGCTCCTCCACGCAGATGGTTTTCCTATTCAAGCAAATTCCTGCCACTAAGTTCCGGCGCGGCCGGGAATCGATTAATAGGAACTCCACCTGAAGCTTAGGCTCCGCTTGTTTGGAATGACTGCCAATATCCCAACGTAACCGCCAGAGCAAAGAGCTGTGGCAGGCACCGGGAATGTGGCAGGCACTGGGAAAGCGGCACCCTGGAAAAATAATCAGTCATCCCAGCAATGAATGGCCCTAGTGTGCACCTCTGTAATCCTTCCCCCTGAAAACTCAGTCCTGTTTTATGGATGATCCTAGCGTGCGCCTCTATAATCCTTCCCCCTGAAAACTCAGTCCTGTTTTATGGATGATCCTAGCGTGCGCCTCTATAATCCTTCCCCCTGAAAACTCAGTCCTGTTTTATGGATGATCCTAGCGTGCGCCTCTATAATCCTTCCCCCTGAAAACTCAGTCCTCTTTTATGGATATGAGGATTTCTCTTGCAGGTGTGACATATTTCTCCTAAGCATGCTTAAGTGTTTTTCGTGTTACAAAAAGGAAACAAAAAAAGAATGATGAATGTTATGGAGAGGCACTACCAGAAACGGTGCCAGCGAGGGTCCTTAATGAAACCAGGTACATGCACGCTCCCGTGTTTAATGGCAGGGAGACATATATCACCGTGTGCACCTGAACGTCGGTTCACCAAAAACTCCCGAGGGACTTTGTTAATGTACGTGCAGTATATCATTAAGCCTGTCATTATGTGTGTTTGACAAGCTTGGATTTATCACCGTCCTTAGGGGCCAAGTTAGGCATTCAAAACAAGTTAGGAAGAGAGGAGGGTTTGGCTCCATGCATGAGTGGCTGTTCACGTTTGCCTGTATGTGAGCTTTGTTTATTTGAGACTCACTATTTATACACATTTATGCCTTGTATAACTAATTTCAGAAGTGCAGATCAAATAAGGTTGTAAATATTGGCCTTATTTGAGTTTAGGGACTTCAGTCAGCATGCAATCTCAGTGTCACTTATTTATAAACACACTCTGTGGTCTTGGACCTCGCTGATGCGTTAAACACTCTACACCAGGCTGGAAAGAGCATGCACGTGTGTGCAGTGAGCATCAGTGCGGCTAACCCGTGTCGTAAACTTAACATCCACGGGTCACCGTAAAGCTGTCACTGGCTGATTGAGAAACGCTCCGGCAGCCTGGTACCTGCGAACGCGCTGGCAATGCAGTGGATTTAAAAAGGCCCGAATTGTCTGGCCATAATCAGAACCAGATGCGATTGCGGACCCCACACCACGGAACTCCACACAACATCTGCTTCTGCTGTGCCCGGGAGACAGGGGGTGGGGCCACAGCTGGACAACCTCTGACCCCAGGAGAGGTGCTGGGAGCCCCTGAGCTGACAGCTGGGACACGTGAGGTGGCGTGACCCACTCTGATCTTCTCTCTCTCTCTCTCTCTCTCTCTCTCTCTCTCTCTCTCTCTCCTTCCTTCTTTTTTCTTCCACAAGCCAGCCACTTCTGAATTCTTTGTTGAATAATAATAATATTAATAATAATAATAATAATAATAATAATAATAAGATGATGATGATGATAATCAACAATAATTATTTATTAAGAGTATTGTATTTATATATATAGTCACATATTATTATTATTATTATTATTATTCATAGTCATTACCTCGGCCCTCAAGCTGTTAAATACTGTCCAGTGAACAAAAGCTTGTGACTTATGTGAGCAGTTCCTTCTGAATGTTTGCAGGATGGATTTCCCTTGAGCAGGTTCATAAACGTCATGTACCTTAGCGCTCCAACCAAGGCCCAAATAATAATAATAATACTACTACTAATAATAATAATAGTTAGTATTATTGTTGTTGTTATTATTATTGTTGTTGCTGCTGTTGTTGTTGTTTGTATGCAGATCTACAGGTTTTTTGTTTCTGTCTGTATTGTCTGCACTGTGTATGCTTATGTGTCATTACTGATGTTTTGATATAAGTAAAATAGCAGAAAATAAATCAAGAAAACTAAAAATAAATAAATAAATCAATGACAGCTAATTGTTTTGAAAGATTTGTGGATAAAAATAATTAACGAACAACGACACCAATATTTGGAGAGTCCCGGAGTCGCCATCTGGCGCTTAGGCTGGTCAATCAATCAATCTTTTCACTCTCATTTTCAACACCATGGTGGAAACTGGCCAAACGGTGTGGTGAGTCCTACATGGTGACCCTGTTCTTACAGTCAGTGAGTCTGTTCACAGACCATTTAGGCCGTGGTAAACGTTGACTTGTTTCTGTCATTTTTAATTATTGCGTTTTACTGTGTTTGGTTGGTTTTGTGTTCATGGTCACACTGTGACAGACAGACAGTCTAATCAGGGCCCTGGTATTTCTGTTTGACGTGTGATTGGTTCTCGTCTAGCGGACGTAATCCAGGCTCTCACATCAGCACCCTCGACTGAGACTGAAGACACTCTCCCCTTTTGGCAAAAGGCGGATTTTCTCACATCAGCTGTATCAATGCAAGCTCAATACATCAAAGATTCGTCGTTAAACGGTGAACTATGTCAAGTGTAGTAGAGGGAGGGAAAGAGAGGATGAGTGAGAAAGGGATAAAGAGAAGGAGAGGGAAAGGGCAGTGAGGTACAGAAAAGAGAGACAGAAAGAGAGAGGGAAGAGAGTAGAAGAGACATACCTGAACATGGACACTTCTGTTTTTGAGTGGTGTAATTGTCTGCTGGTTTTCCGTAGGAGCAGTCCAGGCCCAGGTAAAGACGAACCGTGCCTATGTTGGATACACTCCATTCAAACATGCACTACTGCGCAGCACCTCTCTGGTCAAAACAAGCCCCTCCGCGTGGGATCAGGCAGTAGTAGCTATCTGGTATTAATCATCATCATGTTATTGTCACTCGCCAAAACTAATACCATTTAACACGAGGTAAATGGCTGGTCCCTAATGGCTCACGAGTGAACACATCCCATGATATTCCAAGTCATACAGCATTATATTAGAAATAAAAAGGAACACTC
>NC_137509.1:4945000-4955000 GCF_041902795.1 Electrophorus electricus
GCTCTTTGATTTCAGCTTTTCCATTCATGCACCAAAAATATGTGCATAACACACACACACACAAACTTTTTTAAACATGCAATTTCATCTACAAACTGTCTGTGACCTCCTTTGTCTAAAACTTGTTCTGAATGTTTATAGGAGACAGTGCCGGACCCTGTAAGTGTTTTGTTTCCAGAGTGAATGTCACTTATCTGCACCATGTGCGGCTCACCATTCTTTTTTTTTAGCACAGAGCTGATAGAGCAACAGCAGAGCAGATGTCATATGAATCCTAGCGGGAGTTTAACGGCAACGGCCACGGGTCGCGGCGTAGCACAGCCTCCTGCCAACTGTGAACAGCCGCAGGAGCTGGAGACCTCATGGGCTTTTACGAGGCCGTCGGGATCCACCCATAATGCGCAGCAGTGGAGGTGTCTTGGTTGGAGGTGGGGTGGGGGTATTCCTTTCTTCATGCCACGAGGGTGACCTCTATCAGCTAGAGCCAATGGCAGCAGAGGATGAGAAATCTGTCTGTCTGCACAGCTCTTAAAAAGAACAGATGTGGGTGTGGCACTGGTGTTCTGGCTTCAGGTGCTTCACCTTTACCTCCATTTTAGACCTTACACTTGGAGCTGGAGGATTTAATGCAAGCTAAGTGACATGTAAACAAGCAAAGAGGAACCTCTCCTAGTATGAACTCTGATCAATTTGCTACATGTCCTGTAGCACTGCAGTCCATAAACAGAACAACTTTGACTAAACACTCGGAGATGAAATTAAGTTTGAAGATCTTCGGCACTGAATTCATTAGTTTGTTTTTTTTTAATCTAATTTCATACATCGTGTCTGTGGTCTGGTAGACAGGAACCAAACCAATCCAAAACGCAGTTCACGTGTTTTGGAAGACAGGAACCATACCAGTCCGTAATCCAGTTCACATGACCAACTATGATGTTAATAAAGATGTAGGTCACCAGAAGCTTTTTTTTTGGTCTGGCAGTGCAACCTAACACTGGAGTTGCTTGCTGATTTACGATAGCGTGATTTACTGTTCGGAGCCCACCGTAAATCTGTTTCACTGGGCATCAGCAAGTCTGGCTGGGAATCCATGTGTCACACTGAGGGGGTTGTGGGGCAGAGGGGGTGGCGTGACCTTTCCGTCTGCCGCCTTTTCCCACCCCGCACAGCACATGGCAGTGGAGGCGTGGCACGTGAGACCGAACCCTCCACCTTCTCCACGCCACCGCCCTGCCCAGCGACGTGACCCGATGGAGCTCTCAGCCAGAAGAGCTTCATGCACTATCATTTCAAAAACATTCATGTATAATTCAGAAGAATACACTTCCCCGTTTGTAAAATACAGAGTAAAGTCTCATAAGAGAAGCATCTGTCATATCCACGCCTTTGGGTTCATATCCCGATCTCAGTAACATATCAACTTCAGTTTGTTGGCACCAGTTAAATCATACCTTGTATTTAAGTTCACGAAACGCATACATTAATTGAACCGTACTGGTAAACGCTCAAGCCAGTCCTGTCAGGCGGTGGGTCAGGCAGAGTCAGCTCAGACAGGAGGCAGAAGGTGCGTTTGGCTGTCATCCTCTTGAGCAGTACGACTGGTTCAGCTACCTGCAGAGGTGTTTGTGCATGAGAGACGTTTCTGCTTCTTCTGGCTGAGGGAGAGAAAATGCCTCCTTGGGGTCCAGGAACATTTCACCCTTTTTTTTTTACCCCTCTTCTTGCCCTTCATCTTGCCCCCATGGGGCTGCCCCTGACATGCCCCAGTGTACCATCTCAGGTCTCGTCCAAGTAAAGATGCTTTTTCCTCAGTTTCTCAAAGTTACAAAATGTGTTTACACAAACACAAATGGAACCTCCTGTCTGCAGGTATCATATGACATAAAGATCATCATGTTTCATGATTTACTGTTGTTAGTGGCATGTAAGAAAAAGCCAGAGAAGGCAAAATAAACTCATTATACTCACCCCGTGTTGAAGGAGGTGTCCAAAAGTGTGTTAACGCAGAGTGATAATGTCTTCCTGGAGATGGAGCCAGGCTGGATATCATTGCTGGATATCAGTGCTGGATATCAGTGCTGGATATCAGTGCTCTGACACCCCTGGGATATTTGTGTAAGTCCATGAGTTCTTGTAATCATGCTTACATAAGACTTTAATTACGGGTGTCACCTCACTCTAGTTGCATAGCAACCCAGCGGTGAAGCTATATTCTTTCATCATCATTTGCACGCCGATCATACATAATGGAATGGGCGGGGGGCTGTGGAGCTCTTGCCTCATTTAACACAGTCCTGAACAGCAGTCTTGTACATTCAGCCGTATTCACGGGTGTCTGATAAGCCATCACAATGTATTACTCTGAAACAGCATGTGCTTGATTGTTAGGGAGAGCTGGGAGCATATTTTTGGGACCACGTGCCAAGTTCTGCTCAGCCTACTGTCGGGGTTTGGGGAAAACGCCTGATCACGTATACCTCTCAGAACTGGCCAGGCCGCATACACTTCGGCCTTAAACTGCGGCAGTTACCCGGGAAACTCCTCAGGTTAGGCTAAACTGGCTGTGGTCTTTAAAATCATAATTGGTCTATAAAGTCTTATACATCACAGATAACAAATATCTGTGATATTTGTCATACAAATATCTAAAACATTACAAAAACAATACAAAAGAAAGTTTTTAAGGTGACGGGGCGGGGCATTCTCTGTCAGGTAACCAAGGCCAGGCTGATTGACAAGCAAGGGGCGGGGCATTCTCTGTCAGGTGACCAAGGCCACGTGAGGACCGCTCCACATGGCTGCATTCTGCCCTGCGTTCTCCACTTTCCTCCACCGAGTGGTGTGAAAATAGGAAGTGTCGGGCCGCAGCTCAGTGGCCTCCCGAGATAAGACGATGCCCCAGGTCCCCCCCTCCGCTGGGCAGAGGCGAAAGAGCAGTGCCGCAGATCTGCCCCGCTCGCGCAGAGGCAGGAAGAGCCGGTCCTCTGCTCCCCGACGAGACGCGTTCCAGGGAAAAAACACGGTCATCTCCTTTGTCGCATTTTATTACTCTAGTCAGACAGCTGTGCCGATAAGCTGGCCTGTGGGTCTTTCATCGGGGTCAGACACGTCCAACAGAGAAGTGTGCCCACCGCACCGCACACTTGCCCTGTGGACAGAGACCGGCGTACATCACATGGAAGACAGAGACCATAGGTTAGTGTTTCAGAGATGTACAAATGACACAGACTTACAGATATCATGCCTTGCATGGTTAAGCTACTCGCTTAAAATGACAATAAAATCGTTTATCTGGTTAAAAGACTTTCTCTTTATTTCTGATCCAATGTGAGTTAAGCAGTCCAGCTGGTTTACCGCAAAGGTGGAAGTTAGCTGTAAAATTAGTCATTACAAATGACTAGTAGAAGGTAGTTTTAAAGCAAGCTATTATTAAAGGCGGACGCGGACGCCCGCTCGTTCCGATGACATGACACTCACTCGGAAAAAGCACGGAATGAGAGAGAAAACCATGATTTAAACCAAAGTGAGATAGCGGAGTTGAAGGTCAGGCAGCACTCTGTGTTTGGAGGGTTGCGCAGTCTCTCATCAAAGCCTATCTGATTATTTTCCACAAGATCTTCCTGTCAGGATGTTATGATCTTCCCCCATGTTCAGTGGCTGGTGATAAATGGTCATCATTCTCTTTCCCTCTCTATTACACTGTTATTTTTTGTGCCCCCCCCCACCCACCCACCCACCCACCCACCACCAGCCTCACCCCCACTGACCCCTCGTGTGTGATGTCATACAATAAGCAATGAACTGGACTTCCCCTTGTGCTACCGCCAGCAACATTGTGGCCTGATCTGGATAGTTCGGCTCGAGAGGGGGGCGCTGTTGCCACAAGATAAGGCCTTATCATCTAGCTCAATCATCGTAAACACCTAAGGGTTTGTTTCATTTTTGTTTTGAGATCTTTGTTTGCTTTTATTTTTAATAGCTCAGTACTGTAACGTGCCTGGTGAGCACCAAGGGGTGAGTCAGCTTGAGAACGGTCAGGACAATTCGAGCAGGCGAACACGAGCATATCGCTCAGATCGCCGTACATCAGTAAATGTCCAAAAATGTTACATGTGATGTGTTTTATGCTGTAGAGTTTACCTTCGTGTTTTTGCTCAGTGGTGCGTAGCAAATTTTGCAAGAACACAATCCCCAGTAGGCATCTTTAACAATGTCAGCAGGGTTATTGTAAATGCACGAATGCACAGCTGCTATCCATCTGAAATAAGCAGAGTTATCTATCCATGTTAGATGGGGTTGCCTGGACATCGCTGTCCGCCAGTCTGGGGTATGCACTATGAGAATTAAAACTGAAACAAAACAAAACAAAACAAATATATATATATATATATATATATATATATATATATATATATATATATATATATATATATATATATATATATAAAAGTTTTTTTTATTCTAAAATGCATAAAAGTAATACAAAGTAATATGGAAAATAGAAGAAGAATAATTTATTCTAAAGCAGAATTTTGTATCGAGAGAGAAAATAACATACAAATAAATACAAATAAAATGCAACATCAACAGCCTAAAACTATCAGAGACTTGGATTTCACCAGTATATGTAAATGTACTTAGACTGTAAATTATTCAGAGCAGCACTCTCAAACCTAATCCCTTCAGATCCAGGTTCCTGCATATCTCGAACACACCTCAACGAGATTATCACGGGTTTCTAAATACAGTGATTAGATGAAGCAGGTGAGGGGAGCAGGGATGAAAGTGAACTCTGCAGGGTAGTCAACCTCCAGGAGCATGGTCAAAACTCAACTACGCGGGCTGGTAAACCTCCAGGAGCAGGCCTGATGGCCAGAGAATTAGACCCACATCTGAGGTTGCTTGAAGAAAAACAATAAAAGTTTTATTTTGTAGGTTTTAAGGTGTGTAAGTGATTGTGAACTCAGCTTTTGTGGAATGGTAAGAGGAGAATATCTCATGGCCTGTTGAATCTGACAACCTCGGGAAAGAAGGAGAAGAATTCCCGATGTTCGCATTCAGGGGTCACTGTCAACACACACGGACGCCCTTTGGATTAAAGACCGCACAGGAATCCTGCACTAGCTCTCCTCAAGTGGCTCTGGCTGTAACAGGACTTGCCATGCTTTTCAAGTTCTCTTCCAATGCACTGATTGGTTATTTAGAAAAGGGCTGCACAGCTACTCACCAAGATCCTGCACTGTTCTCCACCAGGCGAGCTCATTTCTCAATCCAACTCGAATTAAATCATTACAGTCCACAGATAGGTGAGGACTGAAATGAATGGCGTGGTATTGTGTTCTTGCCAAATCCCGGCGTTTTCGCAGCAGTCTTGTATGTAAGCGCATTACATCGACAAGCAGGGTACTGTTGTTTCTTTCCACAGTGTATCTCGCCCTCGCTTCTGATTGGATGATTCCTAGTCATGTAACGGGAGCCATCCCGGGAACACGCGAAACGCATACACTGGTGTGATGTGCTTTGGACAGAAAGAGCACAGACAGCTCAGCCGCCAATATAGCTGACAGACATTCTGCACCCCCTCACCCTCCACGTGCCTGGGACTGCTCAGATGACAGACAACTCAGTCATAACAGCTGTTATGACAGGACACCCTGCTTACCTGCGGGAACGCTGAGTGTGTGGAGCGCTTGGCAACACATGCTCCTTCTGCAAGGGAAGAGCACGCAAATGCTGGGAGCCTTTAAGCAGCGTATATATATATATGTGTGTGTGTGTGTGTGTGTGTGTGTGTGTGTGTGTGTGTGTGTGTGTGTGTGTAGGTGTGGGTGTGTGTGAGTGTGTGTGAGTGTGTGTGTGTGCATGTGTGTGTGTGAGTGTGTGTGGATGTGTGAGTGTGAATGTGTGTGTGTGTGTGTGTGTGTGAGTGTGTGTGGATGTGTGAGTGTGAGTGTGTGTGTGTGTGTGTGTGTGTGTGTGTGTAGGTGTGGGTGTGTGTGAGTGTGTGTGAGTGTGTGTGTGTGCATGTGTGTGTGTGAGTGTGTGTGGATGTGTGAGTGTGTGTGTGTGTGTGTGTGTGTGTGTGTGTGTGTGTGTGTGTGTGTGTGGTGTGGGTGTGGGTGTGGATGCGTGTGTGTGTGTGTGTGTGTGTGGGTGTGGGTGTGGATGTGTGAGTGTGAGTGGTGTGTGTGTGTGAGTGTGTGTGTGTGAGTGTGTGTGTGTGTGTGTGTGTGAGTGTGTGTGTGTGTGTGTGTGTGTGTGTGTGTGTGTGGGTGTGGATGCGTGTGTGTGTGTGTGTGTGTGTGGGTGTGTGTGTGGGTGTGGGTGTGGATGTGTGAGTGTGTGTGTGAGTGTGTGTGTGAGTGCGTGTGTGTGCATGTGTGTGTGCACATATTATGTGGGGGGCCAGAGGACTTGGAGGTCAACAGGGTTAATTACATTCTGACCCGGCACATGGATTCCCCCACACTACCATGTCCCTCCTCCCTCTGCTCTGGCCACTTCTCTTAATTGAGCAATTAATCCTTTCTCCCCCTGAGTCCCTTCTCATTCTCCACCCCCTCACTCTCTCTCTCTCTCTCTCTCTCTCTCTCTCTCTCTCTCTCTCTCTGTCTCTCTCTCTCTCACTCTGTCTCTCTCTCTCTCTCTCTCTCTCTCTGTCTCTCTCTCTCTCACTCTGTCTCTCTCTCTCTCTCTCACTCTCTCTCTCTCTCTCTCTCTCTCTCTCTCTCTCACTCTCTCTCTCTCTCTCTCTCTCTCTCTCTCTCTCTATATATATATATATATATATATGTATGTATATATGTATGTATGTTTCATTCTCTCTCTTTCTCTCTACATATGTAATTGCTTTGATTGTTAGGTTTGACTGAATATGAAAGTACAGTAGATCAGTTTCTCTGTGTGTGTTCTTGCACGTGCGTGTGTGTGTCTGGGTAACTCCAGCCCTCCAATCATTCTATACCACACTTCCTTTCCTTTACACAGCAGTGCACTCCAGTGCCAATATGTGTGTGTGTGTGTGTGTGTGTGTGTATGGGCGGGGGGTGGGAGGGGGGCTTGGTGTCAGGCATGATAAGGGAGCTAGAAGTTAAACAGTGCGAGCTGTCTGGGTCTGCACAGGAAACTGAGGGCGATCAGCCGGCCTGTCCGTCAGCATGGGGGGCCGCCCCTCCACTAGCAATGCTGCCGAACAATGAGCAGGGAGGAAACACAGCAGCAGACTAATCTCAGCCAACCACAGACAGGGCAGATAACCAGCAGCACTCTCACACACACTCAAACACACATACATATACAGACACATACTGACAGAGGAATGAGTTGGGGAGCGAGGAAAAGAAATATATTGCAGTGGCAGGTAAACAGTGCACTTAGCAAAGTGCGAATAAGGTGCAAAGCTACGAGGGCCAAACACGTTACTGTGAACGCAGGAATTATTGCCTGACTGGACGTAACAAATAAGGAACCCAGCAGGGGTATGTCACTACGTCAGATGCTGCAAGTGGGCACGCGTGCCAAATTGATTAACTGTGTCTTTATATGTGTGTGTGTGTGTGTGTGTGTGTGTGTTGCAGTGTGAGAGCAGAAATCGCACTTTCTTCACCAGTCACTCTTTCCCTGTGAGGGGACTGGAGATCTCTAGCGCTGATTAGATAAGAATGTTGCAGCCAGTGGCTTACACAGATTGCTGCAGCAGGAAAGGAAATGACTGTCTGATGGAATTTTCACTTCACCTTTTGAATAGAGAGCGAGAGAGAGAGAGAGAGAGAGAGAGAGCGAGAGAGAGAGAGAGAGGTACACACATCCACCCTCTTCAGAGGTGAGCGAGGGAGCCGTGTTTGACAGGCCTGTAAACCTTGGCTCTGGCGCGACGGCGCAGCGCTCGGCTGTCGAGTGCGGTGACAAGCTGACTTACGAGCTTTACAGGGCCTGAGCTATTCACCTTGCCAGCCAAACACTCAGCAGGCAGGCCTCTGCTGCCCCAGACCACCGGAGGAAGTCCAAACCTTTTTTGCATGTTTGTTACTTGACAGAGAGACCAAGATTCTGGGCGATAGGGAGACAGATGGTGAGAAAGAGAGACAGAGAGAGAGACATACAACATCCAGTCAATGCGTTCCTCTTTCATCCTGTTTTCCTTTTCTCTCTATCCTCTATTCTATCCTCTGTTCTATATTCCGGTGCTGTCGTGAGCGTGGTGTCTGAACACCATTCACTCTTACCTCTGTCGCTACTAGCTTAAACAAGGCCATACAGATTCTGTAGCACACAGAGTTCATCCAGGGTGTAATTTGTTTTGAGAGAAGCAGGCATTTGTTTTAAATGACTTTAGCGGGCAGTGGTAGCTCAGGTTAAGGCACTTGACTTGTAATCAGAAAGTTGCTGGCTCATGTCCCACCGCTGCCAAGTAGGCCTGTTTGGCTCGTGAGCAAAACCCTTAACCTGCAATTGAACAAAAGTGTCATGTAGATGACTTTTGCTGTGTTGGGTCAGGTGAAGGTTCTGGGTGTTCAGGATGCGCACACACACATACCTATGCCTAAAAGCACGCTCCAGAGTACACAGTGCATGCCATCTGCCTGGTGTGTATGGGGTTCTGCACTGGGAGTACACTGCACACTACCTCATTCTCTGTGGTTGGAATCCCACGTAGAGTTGGGCTCTTGAACCGAATCAACCGCCGGCTTATTTCCTTCATCAGGCACTCTCCTGGTCCCGCCTCCCTCCTCCATGGTCCTGCCCCCGCAGCATATGCGGTCGCTTCTGATTGGCTCCGCTGGGTGTTTCCATCATACACCGTTAAGCGTTTTAAATTCACCCAGTTCGCATTAACAGGGGCGGGAGGCCGTCTGAAAAGCAGGCGTCCCTGCGCGTAGCCTGCGCAGGAGGACAGCCCTTGGGGCGAAGGAGCCGGCGTGTGAGGAGGCAGCTCCTCTGCGCAGGGCTCCTCGCGGCGGGATGGGCTGTTTATTGTTCTTGGCAGGGGCGGCCGTTAGCCAGAGTAGAGTCAGGGTCCGCTCTGCTCACTCCAAACGAGTCGGGTGAAAGGTCAGAGTGCTTAAAGCACAGTGATTGCGCTGGGCGACTGAGCTGTAGAGGCCGCCTTGTACCGCCTGACACCCAGGGCCAAAAACCACGCAGGAAAGCAAACGGATATGGACAGGCAAGACGCCGCATCATCTCACTAGTGTTTTTATTTGATTATCTGTTTGTTTGTTTATTGTCTAATCTATATTGTAAACACGATATGAGAATGTAATGTATATTTGTTTTAATTTCAAGCAGTCTTTCACAACTGTGTGTGTGTGTGTGTGTGTGTGTGTGTGTGTGTGTGTGTGGAGGCAAGGGGGGTGTAGCCCACATTCAAAGTGTCAGCAAATTGCTTTCATGTTTTTACACACTAGACGCTCTATGAATTCTGCCCCCCACATCCTGGAGAAATTATATAAACAAAGCCTTATGACATCATTCATCAGGGTAAAATCATATGCCTTGAAGCAGGCAGAAAACTTTGATTGGCACTTTTGAGCGTGGCCTCTGGAGCTCTGAGCGCTCCAGATCCCACCCCCACCATCCATCCATCCCCCCCCCCGCCCACGTACACCCTTCACTGCTCTCCTGACATGGTCCCAAAGTATAAGATCATTATTGAAATTGCGCATCAATTAAGATAAGGAGAACTGACTTTCTCTGTCGCGCCTTTGAAGTCTCTGGTTTTCCCCTTCGCTGCAGTCTCAGAGCAGACATGTGGTGGTAGGGGAGGGTGTGTGCTGACCACTGACTTTGATCTTGTAGTAATGGAACTGTACGGAAGTCTCTCTTTTGAGGGATTACGCAACTATATTCTCCCCCTGCTGATGGGTAAGCTATATCTCCTTTACTGTACTGTTGAGTCAACCTGTTTTAATAGTTTAATGTCAGACACACGCAAACACACACACACACACACACACACACACACACACACACACAAACACAGAGAAACATCCCTTTACCT
>NC_137509.1:4960000-5022500 GCF_041902795.1 Electrophorus electricus
ACAGGATAATCTGAGAAAGACAAACTTAAACCACTCAATAAATATAGACGATATCGACAAGCACAAATATAAAGGCACTATGAATATTAAAGTGGGGAACAAAGCTATAAGCTACCGCAGACTGCTGGACTGAAACGGAGAACCGGATCGTGTAACGACGAGAAAGCAATTATCCGCCAAACAGCACCTCGGATACATAAAAGATGTTCTCAAGTTGTACAGACGGAGCGTTTGTCGGCAGTTAAGGCTTTAATTTGGGGTAGAGGTGGGTGTTGGGGTGAGCTTGTTATAACTGGAAGAGATCTCCGATGTTGTCATAATCATTCGTATTCTTCATGCTGTATGTTTTTATTGATTTGCTGCGCCATACTGGAAAGATTAAACAGGGTAATGAGTTTTTTAATACTTAACTGATAAAAAGGCTCTTGTTACATGATAGACGTTAACTGATGTGCACTTTAATATTTAAAAAATGTACAACTGGAATTGGCTAAAAATATAGGCAACCTCAACCCCTGAATATCACGCTTTGTTATTGCTTTTGTTATTGCCTGTTATCCTGAAAAAAATAAATAAACAATATGTAAATAATTAATAAAAAGTGTAGTCTAAATAAATCGATAGATAAATAAATAACGAATATATTAATGTTAGCTTCAAAAATGGATGAATTTCTGAATTATGTTTATTAAATAAATATTATGGTTAATAATAGAGAATAAACAATGGGCCTCATAAGTTAATGCACGTTCTCTTTGCACGTAGATTTGCATGTACGTACATAGAAGCCTTGAGTGGTCTAAACCAATAACTGCGATTTTCTTGTTAATTGATTCTGCATGTAAACGTAAGCGCAGCACATATTCAATCGCATCATGAATGATGTTACAGTATGTTCATATTTAAACATTTTGCTTAAATCAAATAGGCTGTTACTTTGAAGAAGCTTTTTAAAAAATATTTTCTTTTATGAAATATCCTCTTAACTAAGGATGGACTGAATCCGAAAAAAAAAGATCTTCCAATTAACAATTTTCTAAAACACATTTAGGTTTTAATATCATTTATTTAGCCATTGGTTGGTTTTTTGTTGTTGTTTTTTTGTTTTGTTTTGTTTTGTTTTTTCAAAAAGCCTTTGCAACAATCATGCTAATCAAAGTATGCCTAATTTCTACTTTATAAGACAATCAGATATAGTTTCATATATTATTATATGTGAAATGATATTGTCGTACAAAAGCATGTAACAGTATTGCACTGCTAAAGGACGCACGTAGGCCTGTTCTGAATGTTTTCTAATGCCTAAATCTTTGTATTTACAGAATCGTTTGGTATCCACTTGGGACATTTTAGTTTGTTGAGAATAAGGAGAATTGGGCCGGGTGGAAATGCGTGCACCTGGGCTTCCTAAACAAGCATTCAACATCGTGCTCCATAATAACATTAACGATCATACTGTATCAGTTGGACAATCTGACAGTGTGTATCTCGTGAATAGCACACAAGCGTGTCTGAATGGTCACACGGCTCTAAATTAATAAGAACGCAGCTTTAGTTCAATGACGGAATGAACGCTTTATAACAAGGACAGGTTTCATTCGTCGGCATTTTCACAAATGATCACGTCTTCGCTTCGGGCTAAGGTGATTAAAATAGAGAAGGGTAGCCAAAACGTCTGGGGGGCGGACGTGGATTTAGGATCGTAAATTTAACCTGGAGACAATAAAATCTTCTATGTCAAAACGAGCAGAATCGAGACATTCAGTGACCACGGGCGCGTAAAAACCGCTATAATTAACTTCGCAGCATGTGAACTGGGCTTCGCGAGGTGGGTTGAGGGTAGGGCTTCAAGGCGAACCAGTGTTAAGCTCTGTGGTCTCGTGCCAGGTGATTGGGTTATCCAAAGGTCGGCAGGCTCGGTCGCTTCCCCTCATTCTGAAATCACACACTAGTCCCTTTATTCCACGCACGAACTGGAGTCCAAACGTGCACGAGCCGTTCCGTGCTCGTGTGTAAAATAAGTTAGATTTTAGGTTGGAGAGTGAGACTAAAATCTGCCTGCTTTGGTGAATTCCGACATCAGTGCATAGTTAATACAGAACATATTAAGAACAATTTCACTTACGTTAAGAAGGCATACAAGGATAAGCTCATTAAATGTAATATGGCCGTAGTTTTGGGGCTCACAATAATTCCTGCTCACACTATTAATATAATGTGTTAGGTTGGGTGGTATGAGCAGTGAACACCCCCCCCCCCCCTGCTCCCCAGCACTGAAAGGTAAATGCAATACATTTTAATATCTGCAGTGTGTTTGGTAAAATGATTGTAGATATGACGATACGGCATTGAATCAAATAATAAATTGTCGTGGTATTATAGAATAGGTAAGCCCGTTTGGCTGGAATGTGATATCGCCCTTAAGTTCACCCACAAGACTAAGTCCTCAGAACGGTTCTACAAAGATCCATCCGTGGGGAAACCATTTATTCAACTTAAATAGAAAAATAGTGGGTTTCAAAGCAGGCTAAAGAGGAGGTAACGGGGTGGGATATTTTCTCGAGACAAGTCTTTGAGCCTTCAGCTCGCTGTTTGACTGTCAGACAGACCCTGCGTCTATGTGGACTCTTAATTGGAAACAGATGGTGGTTTGAGGTTGGGCTCTGTGCACCAACTGTGAGCTGAAGTTCTGCACTTTTCCACTCTGCCTCGCCGCGCAGTCAGCCATACAGGTGCACGGTGTTTCGAGGGCTCTCTCTCTCTCTCTCTCTCTCTCTCTCTCTCTCTCTCTCTCTCTCTCTCTCTCTCTCTCTCTCTCTCTCTCTCTCTCTCTCTCTCTCTCTCTGTCCGTGCGTGTCGGTGCGGGAATGGAAATGTCTACGGCCTCGAACTATTCAAGAATGCAAACACGGGTCGGCGCGTGACGGCCGTTTCACCTCTACGTTGCCATTTAAGCACGGTCATCCTTTCCTTAATTTAATGGAGTTTCTCCGTTATTTATACCAAATAACAAAATAATAATCTTTTCTGGGACTGGGCTGAGCAGACTTGGTCGGAAAGATTCAGGGGCCTTAAACGGCTGCATAGGCTGAAATGATTTTATAATATCGAATAGGATGATTGTTATATAGGTCTGATAAACTTTTAAGTTTTAAGTACATTTCATGCCTTACAAATTACTGTGTCCTGTTTTTGAGCAAGCTACAATCGAAAGTCTTTAATGAGCTAGCGTTCTCTCGGTTTTTCACACAAAGAGAGCGAGAGAGAGCGAGAGAGAGAGAGAGAGAGAGAGAGAGAGAGAGAGAGAGCATGGTGCAACATGGTTGTAACATCAAAAATGTCATTAAAAATAAAATATTAATATACTTTAGATTTAATACCTCCCTCACATATTTTCACTAGCCTATTATTTTTTAGATTGTTGTTGTTGTTGTTGTTGTTGTTAACTATTGTATTAATAGTTCTAAGTAGAGTATAATAATTATTATTATTATTATTATCAACCTTGTTTTCATTAACATAGAAAACATGACCAAATGTTACTCAGCATCAGTTTCGTGCATGGAATGTTTATGCGTCTCTGCCAGTAAAAGTCGTTAGGGGCTACTCGAGTCGTTTCACAAGCACTAGTCAGCTGGTGTGTACATTTCACATGTGTACCTTTCGCATTGTCTGTATGATGATTAAGCTACAAAACATAACCTACTCTAGGGTCCTTGGGGTATTTTTTTGTTACATTTCACTTGAACTGGTAACAAAGCCGTAAATGTAGAGGTTCACCTCGATTCATCTGACATAACTTGCCGGATGTCTTGGGTTAGGTCACTTTGGTCATTGACACATGATCGGCTTCTTAACGAAATACCGGCATAGTTTATGTTGCGCTCTGTATTAGTCAATATGTGTATATATTAGAGGATATATGCTAGATAGATTTTATAGTTTCAATATTAGAGACGCTTCTATTTATCATAGTACATAACGGCTCTCTTAATATGGGGTATATATAGGGTCAAACATGACTGAATTTCGCTAATACTTTTATAGTTATATTTATAGTTAATTGATTACGAATAGAATAGAATAGAATAGAATAGAATAGAATAGAATAGAATAGAATAGAATAGAATAGAATAGAATAGAATAGGCTATGAAATCATATGTGACACTGTTATATATTAATTTTATTCATCGTGCACTCTGGAGAAGCCTGAGTGACCTTACCAAAATCATGTAGAAAACAATAGTTGTAAAATAAGTACAAACATAATTTCTAACGCTCTTTTGAAAAGTTAATGTGACGTTAACAGCGCATCGCGCCTGGGAAAGAGGCCCTACCCTTCATTTTGCCTTCTCGTTCAATCTACTAGCCAAATAAACCAAGCGCCCAGTGAGAATGACGTTGGTCTTTCATCATACACACGTCCGATTTCCGTCAACGCATTATTTTTCCCGTTTATATCCTGAAACAAAAGGAATTACTCGAAACAATCTCATTTGAATTAAGCATTGACTACGGGAATCTGGAGACGAATGTCAGTGGCTAAACCCTGTGACTGTTACACGGAGCTATCCCTTGTTTTAGAAGACTGTGCATAGAAAACAATTCTCGTATATTATTTTATTAATTTTCATGTAACACTGTATGGAAGCACTGGCCCCAAAAGAGGGTCTCGTGTTTTCAGAAAGCTATAATTATAGATATCAGTGTTATTTTACTTTTGCGTGAGTGAGAGTTTCAAAGCGCTTTCCTGTTTTGGCAAACAAAGACTACACACGTTTGTAAATCATGTCCTGTATTATCATGCTGACTGTATTCAAAGTTGAACTTCATGTCGAAAGATTCCAACATGTAAATAAATTTTATGTGGTAAAAAAAAAATAACCATGTTTTAGGTAATGTTAACAACTTTGAACGGATTTTTTTTTAAATGTGCTGTTTTGTCAAGAGAAATATTAATGGAACGCTGAACACAGTCGCTTTTGTTTTTGCTGTTTGACCCAAAGCCATGTGGTAGAGTGTGAGAAACTGCGCGAGTGCGCGCAGACGCGCGCGCGGAAATGTGCATTTATAGGAATGTAGCGGAACTATTTACGAGCACCGAGCAGAAATATCTAGCGGCAAACAGAATTAAAGAAATCGCCTGATATCACGTCATGTGATTGAAAGGAGAATAGAGGGGTTACCAAAAGCCCCTCGCCATGCCAGAGTTGGTGGTTACAAACTTTAGTGTTTAGGACTTAAAAAGACCCAAACAACACCAAACAGAGGCAGTGAAATCCATCAGAGTTCTACAACGTGCTTCCGTCTGCAATGAGGACCGCACAAGGTAATACAAGCACGAGGACAATAGTTGTTCAATATCTTAATAAAACATAATATAATATAATATAATATAATATAATATAATATAATATAATATAATATAATATAATATAATATAATATAATATAAGTGCGTCTATTCTTGAGCAAGCAGGAGAGTTTCTAAAAAATATTCATATAAAACATCAGTTACCTGATCGTGCTGTGTGATATGAAAATCGACTGTATGCGGTTTTGATTAATTTCCCACTAAGTCGTCGTGTTTTAGGATAACTAAGCCTGTTGGAAATGTCTTTGCGCATCTAATGTTTAAAATATCAGACTGATAAAAACAGTCTGGCAAACTCTGCAATATTTTAATCAATAATATGACTGGATTTGAGGCAAGTGCTTGCAGCTGGAAATGAACGGCCTATCGGCAGCAAATGGCGCAGTTTGCCGTAGAAGGCCTACACTTTTCACGGCATTAAAAGTTAGTTGCTGCCCTGCTGTGGTGTACTGTGTGTTAGACGATATGCGCGACATATAATATTTCAGCACGCTATCGGATCAGACGATAATTGGGCCACTTTCCAATAACGCTTCAAGATCTCCAAATTAATAGGTCAAATAAACATCTTCAAAACGAGCTGAAACCGAAGCTACGACATCCGTTACGGGGAATCGACACACGGTCCTCGAGGCTCTAGATTCTGAATCCAAATAAGGCCTTCAAGGAACGAACGGGCAGTTGACTCCATTTGCTTGCTGGCAAAATTTGCAGCTCCGTTCAGGGAAATGCAGGGGCACGACGCGAGAGGGGAGCGGTGAGGGGGAGCTCCAAATCACGGAGATTTAGGACGCTACTTTGGAGTACGCAGCACACTCGTTTTGCCTCTCTCCCGATGCATTGTTGATGGAGCTCCGGCGGCCGACATCCTCCCCGTTGACCCCCGTCTCCTACCCTGCCTTTTCCGTCTCGTGAAAAATGATTCCAGCGCACTGATTGAATTTTATTCCTTCCTGACCTGGCCCGTTCTGTGAGGGCGCCATCAATCTTCTGCCTAACGCGACGTTTGTTTATTACTCGGGAAAGGCTCTAATGACGTTTATGAGCACGGTTACAACTATTCGAGATGAGAGAATGGCCTTCGCGACGCTACAACTCATTGTGACCAGTCGCCGTTAAGTGTAGCCTGCAAATATTGGTGTCCTTTCAGCTAAATATAACTTTACAAGTCCTAATTATTAGCATGAATTTTATTATTATTATTATTATTATTATTATTATTGTTGTTGTTGTTGTTGTTGTTGTTATATTGTTGTTGTTACTGTTGTTGTTATATTACTATTATTATTATTATTATTATTATAATCATCATCGTTGTTGGTCGTAATATTTAATTTTGTTTCAGTTATGTGTACAACCTGCTGTTTCTAGAATAATGCAATCGTTTGGAGTATACATATACCGAGAAACCGAACAAATTTAGTGTCCGATATGCTGGTGAAACCAGGCCTTTGGCCTCTGCTCTGCCAGGGGTTTTCTTAGACAACATCTGAAAAACAAGACGCTATGAATTAGCCACTGAGATTAGAGAGTGCCTAACCAAACATGAAACGAAACACTTAACATGAAGCATCTTGGATGTAATAAGTAAATCTGAGATGGCTTGTTGACCCTGCCTAGTCAATTGGCCGCTAAATTAGCCACCGTAATCACTACCAACTCCGTCTGAAAAACTCCGACGAACCGAGGAAACAAGAACACGCGTGGATGCGCCGTTCTGTTTGGTTCGGCTGAGGTCTTAGAGCAAAAAGCAATATGTTAATCTTAAATAATAATAATAATAATAATAATAATAATAATAATAATAATGATGATGATGATGATGATGATGATGATGATGATGATGATAATAATAATAATAATAATAATAATAATAATAATAATAATAATAATAATAATAATAATAAACTACGAAACTAATGTGTTGTTATTTGAAGTGCACAATAAGTGCATAAAAGTATTTTTAATTACGGACAACCTGCCGAACCAGTCGACAAAAGTGACATATTAATTTTTGTTTGTTGCTATTTTGGAAACACTAATAGCTTTTAATGTCCTCAATTTCAATAATCCTGCATGCCTTAATGAAGCGGAATATACTTCAGTAATTTGAAAACTTGACAGATTCGTTCATTAGCCGTGCCGAAACAAGCATCTGTCGGGGTGGGGTAGCCTACCCATCAACCAGCTAATCTCCAGTCATTATCAATTCACAGAGGTGCACACGAAATACAATCTAATAGAATCAAAAGTACAACACATTTTGTTAAACTGTATTTCTATAAGTAATCCACACCTATTTAATGTCCCTGAAGTCCACGCGAATGATGGCAAAAGCTCACGAAAGGCCAAACTGTCATTACATCCGCTACCTTCGTCGAGCCGCGCGCGCACCTTGACATGCGCAGGCTGTTCGGCCGTGGACTGGCTGCTGTTCGTCGACGTGTGGAAGGTTTTCTGTGGCATGTCTAGTACTATATTAACCGAACGTGCACAGACACAGGTGTTTAAAACAACATCAAGGTAAGCGGACCAGGCCTCGCCAAAGAACCGCTGGTGCACGAGGCCCCAGGTAACGGTGATAACGCATCTCTTATGTTTGACAACCTGAGACCAAAAGTAGAACGTGTATCATAAATGTAAACACAAATCCTGCGCCACCTCGGGGCCGTTAAACTGTCATCTGCGGACACTCTTCTAACACATTTGTATCCAAAAAATACGTATATATATTTTTAGTTAAATAGCGTGGACTGCTGTCTGGTAGGTCAATGAAAGACGCTGATGCAAATTAAATATCATTAATTTTTAACTTCTCTAATGTGTTGATATTATAAGGTTTTCTTTAAAATAAAATCTAGTTAATTTAATTTTTCACGTTTTGCAAAATCAACAATTTACAAGACACCGATTAGTTAATTTTGTGCGTAGTAGCCAAAAAACAAACAAACAAACAAACAAAAAAAAAACAACTGGGGATGATTTTGCTAACTTAATTTGACTTTAGACGAAATAAAGAATAAATAACCTTGATTTTAAATGCTAAGCACGGAAAGTTTCAAGATATGCATTAAATGGATAAACATTAATGTCTCACAGCCCTTCTGTCGCTAAAGAGCGCTGAGCGTAGCCTAAGTGCAGAACACGAAGCTTTCAAAACAAGATTTTTTTTACATGCAGAAACGGGGCCTGGGTTTTTCAAAGTTAAAATCCGATAAATCGCCATTTAGATATGTAAACTATCTTAAAACGTGCGCAGTAATCCTGTTTTTACGAGAGGTTAGCATATGGCGGCCATTTACGGAGACCAGCGTAAGTCAAGCTTTTAATGACGTTCCTTCATGTTGCATAAAATTGCCACGTACTCTAGCAATTTTGACGTTCTTTCAATCGCTTCAAAACTTTATGCAAATGGGTGCAAACTCACACGCAGTGCTTAAAGTGATCACTGCTTGAGCCCTCGGCAAACTCCTAATACTAACGATGATTTAAGAAATCAGGCGTAGCCTACGTTTAACTCAAATAAAATGGTAATTTATTAAACAAAGAATGCAGTTCCTTCAGAATAGTTTTCAACAAAATGAGATAATTTGAAAGAATATGGTGATATACACGTTCCGTTCCTTGTTATAATGGAACATTTCTGGACAATTAAGGCAATTCAATTTAGAAACACGTTTTGGTGTTTGGTCCATTATATCCGGCTACATTTTAGAAATAAATTACTATATGCAATTTACACGTAATAACAAGTCCATGGAAGTCTGGCGTATTTTTTTTTAAAATAACTACAAAGCATATTGCTCACAAAAGCGAAAAGAGACTTACGTGTTATTGCAGTAACACTGTCCTTAACAAACCAAGATCATGTTTTTCTGACTCTCGTTTGCGTTCTGTTTCTGCTGAGTCCACAGAAGGGGCAGGCATAAGCATGAAAGACTCTCTGACGTTTATCGATGAAAAGGGGAGAAATTAGGAAAAAAGAACAATCATTAAAACAAGGGGACGTTTGGTCAGAACTTGCTGCAGTCATACACAAAAGCCCCTGACGTGCGATATATGGACTGACCCGGGGGGAAAGACATTTGACAGCTATTATTTCCGTTCACTGGCGAATTATTCAAGCCAATTCTCTGGGACTCGAACATCTCTCGGACCGAGTGAAAGTTCTGCTGCTGCGAGGGATAGCTCGTGCCCAGATGACCCAGGTCTCCGGCCTGGTTAAGGTACCACGAGGCGAGACGCCCTTGGTGCGGGTGATGGCCTTCCTGGCCCGAACCGAGATTCCCGTGGCTCAGCGACGAGGTGGCGGTTGTGATGGAGTAATCAGGCAGAGTTTCATCCACAGTGGTGGTGGTCGCTAAGTGTCCCGCGCGATCTCCGGCGTAGAGGCTCATAGCCTGCATGTTGCAATGGTAGGTCGCGTTCGAGGTAGTCGAGATGGAGTTCTGATTGCAGGGTGAGCTATACACGGAAGCCTGATTCGGAGAGTAATTAAGGGACAAAGAAGGGGTTATACCTGTCCGAGAGGAGGCCACGAGGGAGGGGGTGAGCTCGCTCGGGCCCTGAGGCGAGCCGCGCAGGGACGTCATGATGTTATCCACGCTGAAGCCTTGCGCAGGACCTTGGCCGTGGTGATGCTGCTGTTGATCCCCGGCGCTATCCAGGCCGATGGAGCGGGTGGAAGGGATGCTGTGAGGGCTACCGCTCGACATGCTACTGCTGTCCGGGCTCTCGATCTTTGGAACGGTGCTGAGCGTTGGCGACACAGCCTGCGGCGGTGTGGACGTACCGTTCTCGGTTTTAATGTCTTGGATACGCACGGGCTGCGAACCCTGCACGGGCTGCTCCTGCTCGCGGCCCTGCTGTTGTTGCTGGCGAGACGACGCTTCCTTTATCTGTCGATCCTCTTTTTCTTTTAGCGCGTCCTTCTTCTTGAAACGTCGCCGTCGCCGTAAAAAGCTGCCGTTCTCGAACATGTTGTAAGAGTCCGGGTCCAGGGTCCAGTAGCTACCTTTGCCGGGTTTTTTGTCATCGCGAGGCACTTTAACGAAGCATTCATTGAGGGACAGATTGTGTCGAATGCTATTCTGCCATCCCTGCTTGTTGTCTCTGTAAAAGGGGAAACGTTCCATGATAAACTGATAAATCCCGTTTAGGGTAATCTTCTTATCAGGTGAGTTCTGAATGGCCATGGTGATGAGCGCAATGTAACTGTACGGCGGTTTGACCATATCCTTCGGCTGCGGCTGCGGCGTGTACGGTCCGTACGCCCTCGCCATGCTGGCCGGGTACTGGTCGTGGGCGGCGTGAGAGTACATGCTCATCGGAGCCGGCATGCCGGTGTATCCTCCGCCAGCCGCGGCGCGGTAGTAACTTTGATCACTACTAATATACGGCACGACGCCCAGAGAGTTGGGGCTCGAGACGGAGTAGCGCGCTTGCATGTCTTCTCCCCACGCAGTTCAACACGGCTCGCGACGAACAAACCCTCCCGAAAGGCGGTTGCAGTACGAATCCACTTTTAGTTTTCTCTTTCTTAAAACTATGTGTAACAGGCAATCAAAAAAGTCCACGGTCTGCTACAGTGCTCACAAAAAGCAAGTGTCTTCCCAGGCCTTGCTGTGATTCAAGCGGTTGCCACCTCTGTCTGCCGAAGCGTGCATTGGAAACGCTCTGAACTTTGGGCATCCGTCACGACACAGGACTTTTTGCGCAGTTCATTTCTTTTCCCTTTTTGCTGCCAGTAAGACTCCGCCCCAAAACATCTAAGTCGTCCAATGGGAGATCGGGCTATGCAAAGCGAGCGGCAACGCACCGAACTTCTGGCCACACACACGGTTGAAGGAAAAGGAGAGGAGGTGTTGGGACGTCCCAGCGCGCCCAGCCAATAACGCACCGCACTGCTCGGTAAAGCTCTGCTATCCCCCTACAGTCAGAGGGCGAGCGCATACATATCAATTAGATAATAACTTCTAAACAGTCAACATGCCCACGGACGCAAATTATATAATTATATATAAATATATATAAATATATATATATATATATATATATATATATATATATAGAGAGAGAGAGAGAGAGAGAGAGAGAGAGAGAGAGAGAGAGAGAAAATAAGTGCTGTTTTAAATATGAAGTAATATATATAAAATGTTCAATTCGATGCCTTGGTTACAATTTTTAACTAACATGGGAAATCGAATTGTTTTCTTTCACATTAAATTAATGCATTAGCGCAAAGTTCAGTGTTTACTTTTACCAAAACTAATTTTAACTTGGGGTAGCTTTTGTGTAGTCGAAGTAATTAATTGTAATGACTTGTATCTCGCACCAGTCCATGAATCATTCCATTAGAAGCTGTGGCGAACATCTGTTTTCAAATAAGCACTAAACGGGAATTGGTGGTAATAATCCCCCGTGTTTGCTTCCTGCACGTTGGAGTCGTAAGGCGAGGCTTTATTAACGCGGGCTGTTAGTTAAACGTCTCAATCAACACTAGGGAGGGGATCAAAGCGCCCGGGAAGCCACATCACCCAGCGCGGGGGGCGGATTGCGAGAGCTCATTACGGCGGAATTAAGCGACTTGGACTCGGGAGAAAGAACTGAGGTGCGAAAGTTTGCTGCGAGTGGTGAGTGAGATTAAAAGCCCCCGAGGAACCAAACGGAGAAAGCCAAACACCTAACATGTGTCACCGTTGGTCAGAAGAGTGAGGAGAATGTCGCTGAAACGCCACCGCATCGCCCCCTCGCATTAGTGCCTTTGTTTAGTTTAATAGTAAAATTTCAAAAAAAGAAAAGGCCAGACCGCTGCTACGTCTGGGATACAATATGCAGTTTTCTGGAGAGTCGCAGCAGGACTGCTGCTCATGTTTTAAAAGAGACGATTCTCCAGTAACGCCCAGACTGTCCGAGTTTCATGGATGTACATTTTCAGTGGGAGATTTTTCTCTTATATCGGGCACCATCTGCATTTTGATTTATGATCTAAAGAAATCAATTATAGAGTGTTTTCAGTGCCCTTTAAACAGCTGTATAAATACTGATTTTTATTAATGTGCAGTCTTTAACAAATTCATATATATCAGTTTCAAACCGTCTTATTCTTTGTTGTTATTTATTTATAGCAGTACTATTATGTTAATATACCCACTTCATCTATAAAGCGTGTTTTATTTCTTTGACGTATTTTGCTTGCCCCTAAAAGGACTGTACGGACATAACTTAAAAACATCCTGTCTCATTCATATATGCATGAAAGAATCTTCATTTAAACGGTCATGATATGAATCACCAGTAAATAATAAAAATGATAAAAGCGCCTTTAAGGAGCTAGTATAATGGAACCAATTACGATTTATCTCTAGCCCATCTGAAACCAAAACAACCCCCCCCCCCCCACCCCCGAAAAAAAAGAGACTGGGAATATCCACTAAGGCCTCCGCAGACCGCTCGCGATGAACCGAGGGAGGAACACAACACGTAATTGTGAATGATAATTGTGAGGCGAAGTTGCGGTCACAATATCTTCTTAATCCCCCGCAGGTCGCTCTGATTAAGTGACCGTGGACTCGCCTGGTATTCCACTGGTTTCTCCTTACAAGGACTCGGGCATGAACTTTTTCTCTTGCCCGAAGCTGTTTGTACAATCCACAACTTAACCCCAAAACCCTGACCACTCCGAACGGATCCCTAATCCACCCCATTAAACAAGTTACTTCTAGATCAGGCTACTCCAACAACCCAAGTGTTCAGCGTTTAGGGAAATGTGCCCAAAACGCTTAGCTGAATATTTAGACATCTTTGTTAAACAGGAAAAATAAACAGGACATCAACAAGCCGGTAAACGCATACAATAAATAATTGCTAAAGAAGAGAAACAACCACTGAAACAAGTCATATTTTAATATGCTAATCAACGATAAATATAAACTACATATTTTTTCCTACTACTGCAGGTTATAGGATGTACTGTCATCTTTAGGACAACTAATATGATAATTATTGTTGCCAACAACAACAACAACAACAACTGCTACTACTACCATTATTATTATTATTAATAATAATAATAATAATAATAATAATAATAATAGTAGTAGTAGTAATTAAAAACACCATGATCGAATATTAGTAGGTATTAGTAGATTAATCAGTTTAATGAAATGAAAAAGTTTGTTTATTGTTTGACGTGACTCGTGGTTGACAGTAGTTTAAAAACCTGAGCTACTTTCTGAGTATATATATGTGTATAACATTGTGCATAAAACCTAAATTTAAAAGCTATAATAATTGCATTTTTAAAATTACGAGGGAAGCTCATAAAAACCTTTGCAACTACAGAATACAGACTGAAGCGCCACACACACACACACACACGTGTATGTAGGTATGTATGTATGTATGATTTATTGCCATGCAGTATGAAAAGTCTATTAAAATGGAACAATAGAAGACAATAGAGAGAAAAAAACTAAAGAATGAAAGCGCAATCAAAATACCCTTTGCAAAAGTGAACTGACATGTTTTAGTTATTTAGCTGTTTAACTAAATTATTAACATTCTGAGATTTAAGAACTTTTTTTTTTAATTGTGCAGCTAGATTGTATGATTCAAAAATCATACAAAAACCTTCCACACAGCAAAATTAGATCTGTTGCCTGTCCGTGTCTGTGTGGAGAGATATAAGTGAATCAGAAAGCGGTCATTCCACGCGACCACCTACAGCTCTGCCTGCGCGAGCTCGTAGCTCCCTCTTTCGATCACAGATGACCCAGTAGGTCAAAAGACCTTTGCGTCATAGGCTACCAATTCTGCATCTGCCTCTGTATTAGGCTGCTTTAAAAATGCCTCGGGATATGTTTTACCCACTCGCCTTTATCGTGCACTTTCAAGCAGTAGTAACAAGCCACTTCTAAAACTTTGCATTTCATCAGTGTATTGGACACAAGGTCGTCTGAAAAGGCATCTTCGGATATTTGTTTTGAGACCATGCTAACCATATATTTTTTCATGATTAGTTAAATAAAAGGATATAAAGAAATAGCGTTAACTGGTCCGTCAATCTGTTTCGCCTGAAACAACAGATTACCTTTCACGGTACGTTAACTATTCTCTGGTAGCCTTTACTCGAAAAATGGTGAAAATCAAAATTACTGTAATTTTTACCGAACCACTATAATAGGCCGTATGGAGATAATACGCATATATACAGAAAAAAACGTCGCTCTAAGTATCTTGGTAAATATTGATGAAGTTACAGAATGACACATGATAATCTGTGAACCCCATATTTGTGAACGTAGTCCACTGAGACATCTTAACAGTGACTGAATACTGACTTCCTTTACTTTTAACTGAAACGTTTAACTGTAAAACAGCAGCTCAAGCGCGCTACAACGGCCACTGACTCATTTGACGTTGACGCCCCCTTGCGTTTACTTGCTGTATGTGTAAGTTCCTAACGTTTGCAATGGCCTGGTCAAAGTCTGGTTTACTTGACCCATATATGGCCTATTGTAAAAATCAGATCTGATTCTGAACCATTCTCTAGCAAGTTGTATTTTCTTGTTAATATTACCTGAAGGAAAACGTCTGCTAACCATAGCGGCCTGGCACCAACCGACGGCTGATAGTCGGCTCCGTGTGTCCCTACCCTGAAGGTTTACTGCCAAGGATTAAAATAGTAGTATCGCAACACATCTGTAACACGCATTCGCTCGTGCTGCGGCACACAGTGACATGTAAGTTAAAGTCAGTAAGAGTTCTCACATTTTTATCATAATCCTGTACATTTAAATGCACGTTTCATGCTTTTAATGTAAGTCAGGGGAAGCATGACTCTTGCTTAATTCCACAGCTCGTGCGGCCACGCACTCTTAGGTGCTATGATATCTTTCTTAGAGACTCGAACAGAACGCGATCTAACAGGCACGCGCTTACGTGCCCGCGCAGACACGCGGCGTGTTCTCTTGCGGAGTGAGCGCTGCCCAGTGACGCGCGCTTATTAACCGGTGTAAAACGCGCTCGTTCGTCATCCTCCACGTAATTAGCGGGTTGTGCTAACGGGTGGGAAACGGGTACGGGTTTATGCTTGAACGGGAAACTGAGTACAGCTGGCAGGGCTCACGTTTGTGTCGCGCTGTTTTCCTTTTGTACTTCTGACGAAAAAGCAAAATAAGACAAACTATTAGTAATTTACATTTATATTTACGGCATTTAGCAGACGCTCTTATCCAGAGCGACTTACAAAAGTGCTTTGTCATTTACTCATAGAATATATCCAAGTACAGTACAGTAGGTTAGAGTCAAACATACCAATGAACCAGAATACTGTAGAATACAGGGATGAATGCTGATACCTAGAATAGTAGTAGTAGTATTATCATGTAGAATTATTATTATTATTATTATTATTATTATTATTATTATTATTATTTAGTAGTAGTGATAGTAGAAGTATGATCATGTATAATAATAATAATAAGTATTATTATTATTATTATTATTTAGTAGTAGTGATAGTAGTAGTATGATCATGTAGAATTATTATTATTATTATTATTATTATTATTATTATTATTATTATTATTATTTAGTAGTAGTGATAGTAGAAGTATGATCATGTATAATTATTATTATTATTATTTAGTAGTTGTGATAGTAGTAGTATTATCATGTAGAATTATTATTATTATTATTATTATTATTTAGTAGTAGTATTATCATGTAGAATTATTATTATTTTTAGTAGTAGTAGTAGAAGAAGAAGAAGAAGAAGAAGAAGAAGAAGAAGAAGAAGAAGAAGAAGAAGAAGAAGAAAATAAACTACTCAGAAAAGTTCAGAAATATATTTTGCTACAGTATACTAGAAAAATGTCAAGATTTTGATTTAAGGCAAAAGCATAGATATGCCTCTTCTCTGCCCAGTTCCCGAATCTGCTCTTTACACTATAATACTAAAACTAATACTAATACTAATACCAATACTAATACTACTAATACTAATACTAATACTAATACTAAAACTAATACTAATACTATTGCCAAGCCCCTGAATCTGCTCTTTACACTATAATACTAATACTATTACTAAAACTAATACTAATACTACTAATACTAATATTATTACTAAAACTAAAACTAATACTATTAATACTAATACTAATATTAATACTACTAATACTATTGCCCAGCCCCTGAATCTGCTCTTTACACTAGAATACTAATACTACTAATACTAATACTACTAATACTATTGCCCAGCCCCTGAATCTGCTCTTTACACTAGAATACTAATACTACTAATACTAATACTACTAATACTATTGCCCAGCCCCTGAATCTGCTCTTTACACTAGAATACTAATACTACTAATACTACTAATACTATTGCCCAGCCCCCGAATCTGCTCTTTACACTTTAAATACTAATAAGCAACCGAGCTGTTAAAAAATCTGGATATAGTGCAGTTTGCGGAGAGTCTTGGCTGGAAGATTAGCCGAAAGTGAGTTATGTACTTTATGCTAAAGAAATGAGTTTGAACTATAGTGGCTTAAGTAGGCAGGGTGGAGCACGTGCGAGCAGTGCTGCGGACGTGAAGAATTCTGCTTTTGATGTGGTAGTGACATGGTTCTGGAAAGCAAGTGCAGGGTTCATAATAAAACCATGATTACGAACTGAGAGAGACACATAACACTTAAGTACCGGTGCAGGTACTTCAAAAGGACAAATATCAGGGCCCGAGTTTCCTGAAAACGATTGATCTCGGTGAATAACGAGTTAACCAAAGAAAGACGTGAGAAAAAAACGGGTTCGTTCTGAAAGTGTTTCACAAAAACTTTTGTAATCCGACATGAGATTAAAGTTGGCTACGTGCTCGCTGACCCGCTCTTGCACCATCGTGGGGAACAGTAAGGTGCATCAATTTCACTCAGATATCCATAATATCACTGTAACACCCGAAACACGTTTAAACGCTCTGAAAGAATGATTCTGTCAAAATCTTGTCTAGCTGCTAGAACACACTTAAACATTATGCACGAATACACATGATGGCAGGCATCAAATTAATTTGGTATTAATGCAAGTCAAACACCTTGATTTTTTCAGGGCGGTGTGGACACAAATCCGGTCATTTCAAATCCCATTTGAGTCTCTCTGGCCGTCTTAACATTACAGGCCACACAATTCAGTTCTGATTTTTTGTTCAGATCGAATTTGCCTATTTGCATATTTATAATTCTAAGGGACCTGAATCTCTCTGTAATCTGAATGCGGCTGTCCTCCGAAACGGCACGCATGCTCACACTGAGTACAAGCATTACTGAGAGGTTATCTTTGGGTGGGCAACAACATAAATGTTGCTTTTTAAAAATAGGTAATGCAAATACTGTAGTTTAATTCGGGGGGGGGGGGGTATTGTCCGGGGTCTGGGGCTATTACCAGAAAAAACAACTGTAATGT
This sequence comes from Electrophorus electricus, assembly GCF_041902795.1. Classification (NCBI taxonomy): domain Eukaryota; kingdom Metazoa; phylum Chordata; class Actinopteri; order Gymnotiformes; family Gymnotidae; genus Electrophorus; species Electrophorus electricus. The sequence continues at coordinate 4,977,841 of NC_137509.1, forward strand.
TTTTGTTTATATTTTATGTTGAACATATGTATGAAGAAATAGAGAGGAAAACTTGTGCGCAAAGTTTGGTTTGGATATTGAGTAGACTTTGTCACGGCACGGGCCCCTCCTCCTAGACTCCTCCTCGTGTTCGTGTGTGTGCGCGCGCGCGCGTGTGTGTGTCTAGAGCCACACTCTTACCGTGTTCATTGGTCCCGTCACACCTGTGTGTGACCCCATGTTATACACGCTCCGTTTCTGGGTGTTGCTGTTTGTTGTGTGTTAAACAGGAAAACCACAGTACGTTACTGACTGAGCTAGTTCGTCATCGCGTTAATAAATCTCTGTGTCATTTAACCACGGCTCGTCTGGCTCAGGCAGTACCTGTATGATGGATGGATGTATAGAGAATTAGGATAGAACCATATCTAGCACCAATATGATTAACAGATACAATTAAACTTTTTTTAGCTACTTTCATTTTTCTGTATTTTTTACTACTTTGTGTGTTTATAAGAAATCAGATATGAGACACTTCAGTAAACGTAGCCAAAGTGCCTGCAGTTCCTTCAAAATATCTGTCTAAGATCAAGTTAAGAAAATACTTATTATTGTGAAATAGCTTTTGAGAAATACGATAAATATTATTATTTATTTATATGTTTATTTATTTATGTGTTTGTTTCCAGGGGGTTTGCCCACAACTAGTTGTTGTCTTTAACAACAACTGGGGTGTGTTATGGGCGGTGCGGTACGGTGCGGGGTGTGGCTACTCTACAAAAAATAATAATAATTTAATTAATTAAACAAAAAGCAATTTTTAAAATAAATATCAGGGCATTTAGAACCGTTTTAGAAGGAAACAGAAATGAAGTTCTGGTCTCCCATTCTGTCTATCTGTTACATGCTTGTACATTATCTCACTAAACACTGCTTCCACCGTGTGGGTGATCTAGGTAACTGCAAATGTGAAGTTTTCCTTTATTAAAAAAACTCCATTTTCATTGGGTATCTGCCTCTCATGAATGTGACTGGAATGAAACGATATGTTTTTAGAAGAGAGGATTTGGATATGCTGAGTAATTCAAACACGGCAGGAGTTTGGGGTAGGAACTTGAAAGATAACCAATAATAATCTAGAACAAAGGTTGGCATGGGACTATGGACAGCAATAAAGAGTATTTGGAAGACCGGATCTGGGCTTTAGGAAATGAAATGTGTCATTATTAATTGTCAACAAACTTCTAAGAGGCAAGTGAGTTTTCTGAAGAAGACACACACAGCAGAACATGCTGAACCGTTCACGCAGCCTGTGGAAAATATGCAAGAGTGGGTGGGTGTAAAAAATAAAGTGACCACTTGTACATATACACAGGATAAGATGTGCAATCTTCTCTGTCATTACAGCTCCAAAGAGCTTCACACAGGAAGTTCTTCTCTGGGGTCATCAAGTGGGCAACTCCCTTCGATGATGTTTCACTGAACTAAGTTCATGACCTCCAGGAGGCTCAACAGTGAGGACTGTAGTCCCAGCCTCCACCCCCAAGATGCACTTCTTAAACACTAGCAAGCACAACCTGTAAAAATCCACGATGGACTTTGCAGTGACTAAGGTGGTTCCCAGTTCCACTGGAACTGTTGCAGACTCAGTGCTGCCAGTCCAACACAGATTTAACCTAGTATATATCAGCAAGTGTTCTCCAACACAACAGATCCACCCTGGCCTCCTCAGTGACTAAAGCCGGCGCCGTTACTGCCTGCTCTAGGCCACCCGTTCCATCTGGGTCTACCAGGCCAAGTCAAATTTATTTATATAGCGCTTTTTACAACAGTTGTGGTCACAAAGCAGCTTTACAAATGTCCGAGTCCAAGCCCCCGGTGAGCAAGCCGAGGGCGACAGTGGCAATCAAATAAACACACTTATGCAATAAACACTTGAACCGCGTCTGACATATGTTAGTTATTTTGCTATTATCCTGCAGGGTTAGTAAGATAATAGAAAGTGTGTAGGGAAAACTTTCTAGCTTTGGCTAAGTCCACTAGGTGGCAGTAATGCAGCACATTAACTCTGCCAACTGCCAGTTATTCAATGAAGAAAAAAAAGCAAACACTAGTAAACACTGGGTATATTTTCTAAGTCATTTCTTTTCTACAGCAATCCTGGCTAATGGATTCCTGTGCCAAGAATCCCGAGGGGACCTCTGATCTTGCCTGAATTGGGGACAGTCTTAAATGGTATAGTGTGGTGCTACAGTAAATGTACAAAATGAGATAATCTACAAAATAGATAATCTGGCACAGGGCCTGAGGAAATTTGTTTAATCCCATACACCTACAAATTGATGTGCCACAATAAGACAAATGATTGCTCAGCAATCATAAAAAAAATCCCAGTATGTATGTTATGTTTATAAACATGCCAAAACATTAGAACCATACAATACAAACTCTCAACTGACTGATAAATATATCCCGACAGGCTAGTAAGAGGCTAGGGACAAAGATTATAATTATATCCCAAGATTATAATGATATCCCAAGATGCCATTATGTGTCTGTCACTAGGAAACAGCCAATGGCCTCTTCTTTGACCTCTACTGAATATATTTGACCTTAGCCAATGATCCAACTCAAATGGCCTTAGACTTATCAAAATCGCACTTGACTATGTTGAGAGTTAGAGGTAATATTTAAAATAACCATTCCTGAGCCAAAGGATGTCCATATGTGATGGCCAATTCATCAAGTAAATTAACATATTATATTGGTTGCATCAAGGAACCAGAAGTAAATTACTGCTTCATTTTCCCAATTCAACTCTTTTCACATATGACTCAGAGTTGGATTTTCCTTGATATCATCTTGCCAGCTGTCCCAGTACCAGAGAGTGAAAGAGAAACTGCTCCAAATTCCAAAGTGGTTTCAAGAAGAGCCTACATGAGTATATACTACCATGGATATGTGAGTGCATGCTGCCATGGATACGTGAGTGTCTGCTACCGTGGATACGTGAGTGTATGCTACCGTGGCTACATGAGTGTATGGATACGTGAGTGTATGCTACTGTGGATACGTGAGTGTATGCTACCGTGGATGCGTGAGTGTATGCTACCATGGATATATGAGTGTATGGATATGTGAGTGTATGCTACCGTGGATGCGTGAGTGTATGCTACCATGGATATATGAGTGTATGGATACGTGAGTGTGTGCTACCGTGGATATATGAGTGTATGGATACGTGAGTGTATGCTACCGTGGATACATGAGTGTATGCTACCGTGGATATATGAGTGTATGGATACGTGAGTGTATACTACCGTGGATACGTGAGTGTATGCTACCGTGGATGCGTGAGTGTATGCTACCGTGGATACATGAGTGTATGCTACCGTGGATATATGAGTGTATGGATACGTGAGTGTATGCTACCGTGGATGCGTGAGTGTATGCTACCGTGGATATATGAGTGTATGGATACGTGAGTGTATGCTACCGTGGATACGTGAGTCTATGCTACCGTGGATACATGAGTGTATGCTACCGTGGATATATGAGTGTATGGATACGTGAGTGTATGCTACCGTGGATACATGAGTGTATGGATACGTGAGTGTATGCTACCGTGGATGCGTGAGTGTATGCTACCGTGGATATATGAGTGTATGTTACCGTGGATATATGAGTGTATGGATACGTGAGTGTATGCTACCGTGGATACGTGAGTGTATGCTACCGTGGATACATGAGTGTATGCTACCGTGGCTATATGAGTGTATGGATACGTGAGTGTATGCTACCGTGGATACGTGAGTGTCTGCTACCGTGGATGCGTGAGTGTATGCTACCGTGGATACATGAGTGTATGCTACCGTGGATATATGAGTGTATGGATACGTGAGTGTATGCTACCGTGGATACGTGAGTGTATGCTACCGTGGATGCGTGAGTGTATGCTACTGTGGATACATGAGTGTATGCTATCGTGGATATACCGTGGATACGTGAGTGTATGGATACGTGAGTGTATGCTACCATAGATACGTGAGTGTATGCTACCGTGGATGCGTGAGTGTATGCTACCGTGGATACATGAGTGTATGCTACCGTGGATATATGAGTGTATGGATACGTGAGTGTATGCTACCATGGATACGTGAGTGTATGCTACCGTGGATGCGTGAGTGTATGCTACCGTGGATACATGAGTGTATGCTACCATGGATATATGAGTGTATGGATACGTGAGTGTATGCTACTGTGGATACGTGAGTGTATGCTACCGTGGATACGTGAGTGTATGCTACCATGGATACGTGATTGTATGCTACTGTGGACATGTGAGTGTATGCTACCATGAACATGTGAGTGTATGCTACTGTGGACACATGAGTGTATGCTACCATGGATATATGAGTATATGCTACCATGGATATATGAGAGTATGCTACTGTGGATATATGAGAGTATGCTACTGTGGATATATGAGAGTATGGATACGTGAGTGTATGCTACCGTGGACATGTGAGTGTATGCTACCATGGATATATGAGTATATGCTACTGTGGATATATGAGTGTATGCTACTGTGGATACACGAATGTATGGATACGTGAGTGTATGCTACCGTGGACATGTGAGTGTATGCTACTGTGGATACATGAGTGTATGGATACGTGAGTGTATGCTACCGTGGATGCGTAAGTGTATGCTACCGTGGATACATGAGTGTATGCTACCGTGGATACGTGAGCGTATGCTACCGTGGATGCGTGAGTGTATGCTACCGTGGATATATGAGTGTATGCTACCGTGGATATATGAGTGTATGGATACGTGAGTGTATGCTACCATAGATACGTGAGTGTATGCTACCGTGGATGCATGAGTGTATGCTACCGTGGATACATGAGTGTATGCTACCGTGGATATATGAGTGTATGGATACGTGAGTGTATGCTACCGTGGATACGTGAGTGTATGCTACCGTGGATACGTGAGTGTATGCTACCGTGGATGCGTGAGTGGATGCTACCGTGGATATATGAGTGTATGCTACCGTGAACATGTGAGTGTATGCTACTGTGGACACATGAGTGTATGCTACCATGGATATATGAGTGTATGCTACTGTGGATATATGAGAGTATGCTACTGTGGATATATGAGAGTATGGATACGTGAGTGTATGTTACTGTGGATATATGAGTGTATGGATACTTGAGTGTATGCTACCGTGGATATATGAGTGTATGCTACTGTGGATATATGAGAGTATGCTACTGTGGATATATGAGAGTATGGATACGTGAGTGTATGTTACTGTGGCTATATGAGTGTATGGATACTTGAGTGTATGCTACCGTGGACATGTGAGTGTATGCTACTGTGGATACATGAGTGTATGCTACCATGGATACGTGAGTGTATGTTACTGTGGATATATGAGTGTATGGATACTTGAGTGTATGCTACCGTGGACATGTGAGTGTATGCTACTGTGGATACATGAGTGTATGCTATCATGGATATATGAGTGTATGCTACCGTGGACATGTGAGTGTATGCTACTGTGGATACATGAGTGTATGCTACCATGGATATATGAGTGTATGCTACCGTGGACATGTGAGTGTATGCTACTGTGGACATGTGAGTGTATGCTATTGCGGATATATGAGTGTATGCTACCGTGGACATGTGAGTGTATGCTACTGTGGATACATGAGTGTATGGATACGTGAGTGTATGCTACCGTGGACATGTGAGTGTATGCTACCGTGGACATGTGAGTGTATGCTACTGCGGATATATGAGTGTATGCCACTGTAGATATGTGAGTGTATGCTACTGTAGATATGTGAGTGTATGCTACCCTGGATACATGAGTGTATGCTACTGTAGATACGTGAGTGTATGCTACCGTGGACATGTGAGTGTATGCTACTGCGGATATATGAGTGTATGCTACTGTAGATATGTGAGTGTATGCTACTGTAGATATGTGAGTGTTTGCTACCCTGGATACATGAGTGTATGCTACTGTAGATACGTGAGTGTATGCTACCCTGGATACATGAGTGTATGCTACTGTAGATATATGAGTGTATGCTACTGCGGATATATGAGTGTATGGATACGTGAGTGTATGCTACCGTGGACATGTGAGTGTATGCTACCGTGGATATATGAGTGTATGGATACGTGAGTGTATGTTACTGTGGATATATGAGTGTATGCTACCGTGGACATGTGAGTGTATGCTACTGTGGATATATGAGTGTATGCTACCGTGGATATATGAGTGTATGCTACTGTGAATATATGAGTGTATGGATACGTGAGTGTATGCTACCGTGGATACGTGAGTGTATGCTACTGTGGATATATTGAGTGTATGCTACCGTGGATATATGAGTGTATGCTACTGTGGATATATGTGTGTATGGATACGTGAGTGTATGCTACCGTGGATATATTGAGTGTATGCTACCGTGGATATATGAGTGTATGTTACTGAGGATATATGAGTGTATGGATACGTGAGTGTATGCTACCGTGGATACGTGAGTGTATGCTACCGTGGATATATGTGTGTATGGATACGTGAGTATGCTACCGTGGATATATTGAGTGTATGCTACCATGGATATATGAGTGTATGCTACAGTGGAAATATGAGTGTATGGATACATGATTGTATGCTACCGTGGATACGTGAGTGTATGCTACCCTGGATACATGAGTGTATGCTACATTGGATATATGAGTGTATGCTACCATGGACATGTGAGTGTATGCTACCATGGATATGTGTGTGTATGGATACGTGAGTGTATGTTACTCTGTGTTTTTTAGATTTTACAATTACATCAGTGCATGCAAATGCGGAGAACAGCTTAGTGCAGGATAGCTCTCTCTGTTTCCCTTTACTATGCAAATTAAATATTCAACTGGTTGGAGTACTATTTGCTACAACTGATAGTATTGCGACTGAACAAGGTTTAAAGGACATTTACTGTACAGGTGGCATAAATCCACATGACGAGAGGTTATTTGCAATGTGGGTTTACCTAAGACAAAACAAAACAAAATGTTGACAAAACGAAATGAAATGTAGACAAAATGAAAAAAGAGCGCAACTATTGACATATTTTAACTTCAGTGCAAATGTTTCAAAATAACACGCATTGAGTATGGATGTTACTTTGTGTCAGGTTATACAGGTCTGTCTATCCTTTCTGCTGTCAGTATTTGCATCTGCGGTATTCTAAAGATAAAGCGCATACTCCCGACGCTCTTACTTCATCAACAGTCCCTAGTAAATGGAACGACACTGAGGCTGCTTGCTCAGTCCTATTTCTTCCATCCTCTCTCTGACTCTTCCATGTCATTGCTGAGGCTTCTTTATTTGAGGGGTGTTTTTGACTGAGTCGTCGCCAAACGCAGTGCAGGCCACTGGAGTGTCTCCACACCAAACCCACCCAATCGTGTCTTTATGGACCTCACTTTGTGCACAGGAACCCTGCTATTCTGGAACAGGAAAGGGCCTTTCCCATACCCTGGCCACAATGTTGGAAGCATATAATTGTTGAAAATGTCTCTGTGTGCTGTAGCGTTAACATGACCCTTCACTGGAAAGTAACTTGGCACTGTATGTCCCAGTAGCCTGTATTTTCCTGGTATCTGCCAATGATTCATCAGTCAGACTGCCAGATAGTTCCCTCCCCTGGTTTCCTGTAGTCACCCATATCTGATTTAAAACCCTGATGCTTGCCAAACATTGGCCTGCTGCTCCTTTGTGAAAGCATGCGGCTCACCTCCGACACTTTGCACTTCAGGCACTGCTCACTTCAAGCCACCAGCCCTCCAGAGACAGAGAAGACATGCCTCAAGACTCTGTACTGGACTAGCACTAGACCCCATTCTGGAGTAGCACAAGACTCTGTACTGGACTAGCACCCAGATGGGATGAACTTGCCATATTGGTCTTTTAATTATTCAGAGAACCTTGCTGTCTTCAAATGTAGACTAAAGACCAACTTCTTCAAGAAGCAACTGAACAATTCCTAGCCCTTTCAAGGAACATTACTACACACACACACACACACACACACAAAGTGGATTCAGAATATTCAGAGTCCTTTACTTATTGCACACTTCATTGTGTTGTGTATTTGTATGTTCTGCCAGGCCACCTTTCAGCCACTAGAGGGAGGCAAAGTGTGGCTCCAAGGTACTCATGAACAATTGGCCACACACGTCCTCCTGGATACTTCCTTGTCTAAAGAAGGTGGAGCTGCACCTTCACCCTTGACCTCCCTCAGCCTCTCACCAGAACGTTCACTGAGGTGATGGAGTGCCTGTCAGATGGGACAAACCCTTACATGGAATGAACTGACAGACAGCAGAGGTTACTCACATAAGACTATCTACCAATTACTGGAAAAGGCAGAACTGAAGAACAGCACACAGGAACCAAACAGTCAGCATTTTTAGGCTGTTAGAACAGCATCGAGAAAACTATACCAACTATAGAACAGCATGGTTGTGTCATACAACCATGAGATTATGTAGCATTTCTGCTTCTCTTCTGTGTAGGTGGAAAGTTCTAGAGGTTATGCATGTAATGGGTTTAAGACTTAAACTGGTGCCTCTCACCAAGAAAGGTTTCAAGTCAGACCTCACCCTACAGTGCTGTTGTATCGTTAAACACGGGCTGCAGTAAAATAACTTGTGACTTGTGAGTATTTTTTAGTCTGAGACATTTGAAAACTGGATTTGAAAGGGTGATGCTTACATCTGTGTATTTACAAATGTGAACAATGAAAAAAAAAACAGCTATTAACCCGAAAGGGACTATTATTAGATCAATATGAATTACAATTTTTTAAAAATAACAAATTGATGGAATCAGATGCAAACATTTTTGAAAAGATGTATTGCTACTGATGTATTATTCTTGATGTTGTTTACCGTATATGACTGTTGCACTGTTTTCGTCTACAGGCTCATTAGTCCTCTACGTTGTGTACCTGCTGCTATTTCACACTCACTTTCATTACGCTCCATATCACTAGACACTTGCACAGTTGTGCCTCAGTGACTAAAGCCGGCGCCGTTACTGCCTGCTCCATGCCACCCGTTCCATCTGGGTCTACCAGGCCAAGTCAAATTTATTTATATAGCGCTTTTTACAACAGTTGTGGACACAAAGTAGCTTTACAAATGTCCGAGTCCAAGTCCCTGGTGAGCAAACCGAGGTGGCAATACTATAGTATTGTAATTGTCCCCATAGGTTTTATATTTCTTTTATTTTACTGTAATTCTATTCTACTTTTATTTATTCAGTCTTTAACTATATTTATTCTATGCTGGAGCTTCTGTATCACCTGAATTTCCCCCATGAGGATCAATAAAGGACTCTTATTTTATCTTGCTTCAGTTATGGCTTTTGGCCTGAAACAGATGTGGCTGCAGGTGGAGAACTTATACCATATTAATACATCATGTGCTACGATAACTTGACTCTTCCGAGTGCATTTAAATAAATTATACTTCCCTAAAGATGGTGGCATACAATCAGTTTCCAGGTCACTGGCTAGCGGAGGTAGGACAGAAATCTAGGTGGCATTAATTACGGGTATGACATCCTGCTGATAGGCACACAACACAGCAGTTTAATGGCTTCAAATGTAAACTTTGTGTTAATGACAGAGCAGAACACACCTCTTGTGCTCTGTCTAAGAGTCTGCAGTAAACAGTTAAAATCTTTGTCCACTTCAGTGTAGCAGCAATGTGCTTAAACACTGGAAAATGCACGTCTACCTCACATTCTCAGAACAAGGGAACTAAACCAATGTGTCTGCTAAACTCAGGAGTGCATATAGAGTGGTAACAGGACAACTGGAAACCAGTGGGACATTCTCAGGATATTTACTGCCTCAGTTGGCACAGCTCCAAGTGTCTTTGAGTTTTAGGCATGAAAGAATGACCCTACTTGGCTCTTCTCACACACTGAGAAGCTCTATGTTCCTGTTTTCTCCAGTCTCGGTGTCCCAGTTCAGTCCCTTTTATTGTCCCCTGAGGGGAAATTTGTTTTGCAGCCAGCAAACAGGCACACCAAACATATATGTAATTAAAAAGAAATCCCACACCATCAACAGTATCCTTAGAAACCCACAGTACAGCTCATATTATAAAACCAGTAATATAAGAAATAACATATCACAAATTCCTTTTTCCCTTATGCATGCTCAGGAAGCAAGGTTGCCAGATCTACTCTTTTCGACACCATACTGTGGCATCTAATGCTTCCCCTGGCTGTCCAGCTCTGTCTTACCCACAGGTCAAGTCATGGACAGCTCAGCGAAAAGCCTAGTAAGACAAAAAAAAAAATCAAATGCACAGCTTGCAGTGGTGGAGCTTTTGTGCTGTTGAATGTTCCCACATTCCAACTGTAGATCAGCCCTGTGATGGAAAGGACCCTACACTGGGACATGAGCAATTCAGTCCACTGATGAGCATGGTGTGCTTGATGTAGGTCAATGAATAAACTCTACATTCTACACAAGTTGTGCACCACAACCTCCTTAAACTTCGCTTGACACACAACGTTCCCAGGATGTCAGACTGAGTTGGTGGATCCTCAATCCCCTCCACAGGATACTGAGCAGGAAGTGCCACGTTACATTTCTCAGGCTTAAAGCCTTTTAAACACCACAGTTACATTGGAGGGTGCGAAATACAGACCTGCACCAACGTTGCGAGTTAATATCGGCTGGAGTTACATCGTGGAGAAATTGCTCTAACTTGCTACTTATGTCTGCAACATAAGCCCCATAAGGCAAAATTAGAACAACACGAGAGGTGACATAGGCCCAGAATAAAGCAGAAATCAGGTGGTGATGAATTCTCCTGAGTGATACAGGTTTCCTTTAGTAGCAGGAAGTGGAGGTTATAAAGGGAAGCTAAAGTAGGGTGAAGCTAGCTTTCTGGACAGTCGGTTGGCATGCCCTGAGCCCGCATGCTGCCACGGTCTGAGATTGGGCTGACAGAAGACATTTGATCAGATTACTGGTGTGGCAGCCTCAGCATTGGAAAAAGATGGAGGCATCCAGTCCAGGAATGGAAGTATGGGAGCAAGTGAGTGGAACTATATGAAGGAAGTATTTTATGTATGATGTGGATGGGCTGTATCTCTCTCTCTCTCTCCATCTTACACCTTATACCATCCCAGAAGCACACCTGAAACAACTTTCAGTGGCAACTACCGATAGACACACCAAGCTATATAAAGATGGCACTAAATCTAACAGAGTCTAGTAACAAATACAAGTGCATAACACATGGAGGTTGTGGCATTGTTATGGATTTGGTCTGTGTGTAACAAAGAAATGATCTTTTATCTCTTCAGAATCGTGAGTCAGATAGAGATGTTGGATGTCCTTGATTAACACATCAAGCTCAGTTGCCACTGATTTGGGGAATTGTTTATACTGAGCACCTTCTCGGACTCAGCTGCCGAGGGCTGGTTTCTGATTGGCATCTGATTGGCCGCCTGACTCTCAGAGGCCCAGTGGAAAGCTGCAGCTGCCTTCGCTCCTTGGCTGGTGGCCTTCTCTCTCTGGCTGATCCTGCTGGGTTTTAAAGAAACCTGGATCTTTGCTAGCAGAAGTGAATCCTTCCCTCCCTCTTGGCCTTAGGCGAGAGATGCTGGAGAGAGAAGATTTTGATACCATTGGTCAAGAGTCTCACTCCATGATATGACTCTTCCTCATAGACGTCATCTCTCCATCTACATCGCTTCCAATTCAGATGCTGTAGTCTCTACTGAGGTTCACTCTCTGGTCACCCCCTCAACAAGGCTAGACATTAGAGGGAGGTTACTTGATCTACACCATGTAGACGGTTAACAGCAAACAGCTGAACGGGCATAGTACCTAAATAATGGTAGAATTTGAGCTAATGCCTAATCAACATTACCATGGCAAACAAGCTTGCAAAAGTGGTCACATGGCCTGAAACACACGCAATCACTTACTTTTTGTGAAACTGCAGATAAAACACCCTTGCTGGATTTTATTGCTAGAAGGACAATTCCCAACATACCTGGATGACGTTGTGCTTCATCCATTGAGGAAGCAGCAGTGGAAATTCCCTGCATAATCATTCAGGCATTTGACTGCAGATTTCTTTGGCCTGAGATGATGATTGTAGCCATGAAGCACAGCGTCCTGTGCTAGGGAAATATGAAGGTGTCTGCCAACAGATCTTGGCACTCCCACAGTACTGGTCTAGGGATGCTCAGACTGTACTCAGATGGCATCCAGCTAGTCCACCATCAGCTCAGCCATACGGTGTCTGCTTCCTGAGCACCGTCCCCATCACGCAGGTCCAGGTGAGGAGCTGTGAAGTTGCCATGGTGACACTGTGTCATTGGTTTGAGGCCTTGACATGGCCACACTTTTCATTGGGTCTGGTCTGTAAATTAGGGGGCCGACGCTAAGGCTCACTCTTCTTTGGAGCATCACTCTCGTTGTGCTGTGTGTGTGAAATATGTGTAAGCACAACTCAGAAAGCATTTAGTCCAGCAGAGTTCGTAGCTCAGTGCATTCTGACCACAGAGAGGCTGTTTGTGTATTCACTCTCTCCAGCAGCAGCTGCACTAACATTCAGCTCGTAAGAAGGTTAACAACTGGACGGGACAAGGTATTTATAAGATAGATAACGGTGGCAGTGGTGTTTGCGTGATGAACGGTGTTGTGAAGGCAGCAGTGGTGTTTGTGTGATGAACGGTTGTTGTGAAGCTCTAGGATGGGGCTCATGTGACTGGTGTAACAGTCACTGGGCACTGCTTTGGAATTCATTGAGGACAGAGCTAAGGCTGCTGTCATTGAAGTCCCCCACTATAATGAAGGTACCAGCAGAATATGTATTCTGTTTACTGATGTCCTGCACTGTAATGAAGGTACCAGTAGAATATGTATTCTATTTACTCATGTCCCCCACTGTAACGAAGGTACCAGCAGAAAGTGCATTCTGTTTACTGATGTCCCCCACTGTAATGAAGGTACCAGCAGAAAGTGCATTCTGTTTACTGATGTCCCCCACTGTAATGAAGGTACCAGCAGAAAGTGCATTCTGTTTACTGATGTCCCCCACTGTAATGAAGGTACCAGCAGAATAGGTATACTGTTTACTGATGTCCCCCACTGTAATGAAGGTACCAGCAGAAAGTGCATTCTGTTTACTGATGTCCCCCACTGTAATGAAGGTACCAGCAGAAAGTGCATTCTGTTTACTGATGTCCCCCACTGTAATGAAGGTACCAGCAGAAAGTGCATTCTGTTTACTGATGTCCCCCACTGTAATGAAGGTACCAGCAGAAAGTGCATTCTGTTTACTGAGCGTCAGATGCCTTTTAATTGTTTGATTAGCGCTAAGCATTAAGCATTTGTTTGTGATGTTATGTAGGCAACTCTGATGGTGACAGCAGATAGACAGCGTATCATATTTCTGGTTTGCGAGAACAGTTTTTGCCAGTAATTCTGGAGTCAGTGCACCAGTGATCATTTGCACATATACAGAGACCACAGCCCCTCAAATAAAATTTCATGTTTACTATATCTGGACTTCTTCATTTCTTTTCTTCTCTGGCGATACTCTGCCAGGCATGTGATGTAGTCATCCTTTACTAATGTGTTCTAGCTCCTTGTTCTGTTTCAGTGAGATGCACCATCAGCTACGCTATGAGGCGTTTGGCTGGACTCACAGCTACAAGCCATGTTGCTGACACAAACCACTATTACAGCACGAGGAAAGACAACTGGGTTGGCTGCTATGGCAACCATGCATGGCCTTTCCGTCATGTGAGATAAATGGCGTGGCATGCTTCGAACCATGTGCAGTTTTCTCGCCTCGTTCTTTAGTAAAGTTACTCTCTACATCTTCTGCTCACACGTCGCCCCCTGCTGGAGAACAGGATGAAAGGAGAACCGTCACTGTCCAGTGACTAATGGACTTGCTGACTTACTGAGTAGTCTGGTGATGCAGGGTGCAGAACTTGAATAGTGAATAAATGAATCATATATTCCCCGTCCTCTGAGGCATGTTCAGACAGATGTACCGCGGAATGTCTGAAAGCAATATAATTGCAATACAATTTCTGATCGCTAGATGGCAGTATATATACATGTTTATGTGACGTTTGGTAGTGCTATTTGGACCGGACTAATCTGGACTATGTCGGTATAATAAACAAGGTTTTTATTTGTTTTTACTTTTCGTACGCAAAACCTTTGCTTTAAGTAACATTGAATAGTAATATTGTTGTGTCTGGGACTAAATTCTGAAAACATTGAAAATACTAAAAAATCTAAAATAGTTACTTTAACATTTTGGAGAGATGAATACTTCGACGCTTCATAGCAGAAGCCACCATGTGTGAATTGAGGAGAAAAAACATATGAGAAAAATGGTGGACAATTAAGTTCCAAGAAATCATAGCATTTGATACAGGGTGATTGGACGAGATGGAAATGGGGACGTACTCTTTTAACATTGAGAGTTAAACAATGAAAACTTAAGCATCAATAACAAATCTTCTTTACAAAAACGTCACCGTTATTGGGGTAACTGAGTTGCGGTGAAAAGCTGTTCGTTATTTGCGAAGAACGATTTTATTTTTTCATCTGCTCTTTTACAGTAAGACTGGCGCTCGTGTAGGGGCACGTGTGATTCATGGAAATCTTATAAATACTACGATGGTCACATGACCAATTTTAAGTCGTCCTATTTTAGAACATCCTGTTGAAACTTGATGTAAGCATCTGACAAAAATCAAACTAGAGAAGACTATTCAGAAATTATTATTATTATTATTATTATTATTATTATTATTATTATTATTATGTAGTGACCTAATAGGGCGAACTATGAGAAGATACTATTTCTTCTTCTTTGCCCTACGAATATACAATAATTCAGTCATAACACTGTAAAGTTCATCATGAGCGCAAACTAGCTCGAGTAAATGGATTAAGAGCAGAGAGAGTATCTGGGTGTTAATAAACTAAACACTCAGTTTTTTTATTTTGGAGCTATAATCCGAGATTTGTAGCCCGTAGACAACGAAGGACTAAGTTTTAAACAGCAAATGTTGCAGAGTTACCTTTGGGTAACCTTTTATATAAATTAAATAAAAGAAATAGGCGATTGTTCATAACTTTTTACTTGAGTGGGATGGTCTTCATTTTTACGAATTTGCGAGACCATTCTTCTCTCTCTTTGTTAGTCATTTCTATAAAAGTAAAGTTGAAACCAAAGATATGAGGTGTTTTCTTGTTATTTTTTAACATTTACAGCTTTTAGCATATGGAATTCCAGAGCGACTTAATAACATATTTCAGTGTGACATTATGTGTATTGCTTAGTGCCGTTAACCGTGCAGCTAGCAGAGCCCTGACCACCACCCCTGTGCGCTTTGAAAAAGAAGAGTTTGAATGGGTTTGTTTTTTATTTGTTTTTAAGATCATATTTGTTTATTTAATTACAACGACCCTGAATTTCTGTGTTAGACTGGGAAATTCTTAGTAATGAATTAAGCGTTAAGTGTATTTGCAAAACAAATATACGCATCCTATAAAGGGATTTTGCCGGTGTAGGAACGATGCAGTATCTGACAGTAGGGGGCGATATCGTACCAGGTATAATTTCAACAAAGGCTTTTCAACTCTACAAAGACCCGTAACTAAAAGTTACCTTGAATAATGTTGTCACTGATTAAAACTAGAACCCGTTTCTTCGTTTCTTTGCCAAAAAGATAATGAATATATTATATGAATACATTGCCAACATGGCAGATGAGAAACTGTGCTTATGAAAAGCGCTGATAATAATGACCCACAACAGAGTCTAACTGAAATGTATTGTTATGGATTAGTGTGTATATGTGTATATGTATGTGCATATCAATTGTCTTTATGGCCTATTTCCCAATTATTATTATTTTAATTTTTTTTTCATTTAATGAATAACTTTCATTCATTCATTCATTCATTCATTCATTCATACAAACTACAACTACTACTACTAATACTAATACTAATAATTCTACATGATAATACTGCCACTACTAAATGATAATAATAATAATAATAATTATTATTATTATTATACATGATCATGCTACTATTACTAAATACTACTACTACTACTACTACTACTACTACTACTACTACTACTACTAATAATAATAATAATAATAATAATAATAATAATTCTACATGATTATTATGTGAGAATAAACACTGAAAGGCGTAGTCAAAACATTAATATGTCTCTCTTTTCGTTTTGGGTGTATTGTTTGTTGTCATTTAAGTAAAGAATCCATCTCTACTGGCCTCTAGTTGTTTTCAAATAAAGCATTTTCATTTGTTAGCATATCAATGAATCGGTATGAATATTTATGTACGTACTGGATCTAAACAAAATTCTGATAGAGTAAAAAAACGGACAATTAATTTGTGCTTGTCCAACGTGGGCTTTTCTTATAAATCTCTGCGTAGCCTACATGATTTGATTTCGAATTTTAAACCTCTCAGCATTTTACGGTCAAAGCTAAGGAAACAGTCTAGCTACTAGGAATGCTTATCCCACAGGGAACCCAAACCAGTCCAACTAAACTCAAACCAGTCCAACTAAACATTGTCTTAAGTCGATTAATAAGCATAAACCCATTGTAGTTTTTTGAGAATATATTGTCTTTATTGAACTGTACATAAATGCATTAAGGCAACCTCGCAGGAAAATCTCCTGTAGAAAATAACGTCTGCAGGATTTCACTGGCGCCCAGTGAATGCTAGATGTTAAACCAACACGGAGATTTTACTGTGATGTTGGATTAAAATAAGTGCTGTCATTAATTATCTTTTACACTTGGTTTATGTATTTTTCCTGCTTTATATTTGGAAGTCAAAATCCATAGAAAGTTATACCCTGTAAAAGAATGGCAATGTGTCCAATGGCAATCGAGGGGTCTGGAGTGCGAGTTTGTATGAGGCTTCATAGCATAAGGCCGTCTTAAATAAGAGCGGGTGAAATGCAACTTCCTTGGTCGTCTTTGTGCTGTGGCTCGTGTAGGTGAGAAACTACGACATACAGGCGCAGAAACACGGTGCCTTTACGTGGAATCGTGAATAACGTTTTTCCCATATCGGATTTTTCACGTCTCTTTTTTTTACAAAATGTTATGGGGATTTTGTAATACATTTATGATGCGTTTATGGGAAACGTGTGTCTATAGTCCTACTGTAGCAACCCATTTTCAATTTTAACACCGCCACCGCCCACTAACAGTATTCTCAATTATTGATAAAACAAACAAACGAACAGAAACCTTTATCTTTGTCATACAGAGACATGGGTTCAGTTCAGGCGTAATATATATGGTCAAAAGTGAGTCGTCCCCCCGTCCCACTGGACTGAAGCGATGCTCTGAGATACTGCTATTGGGGAAAGCCCAAACAGGAGTCCATAAAGAGTGCATTTCAACGGAACGCTGATGTCCAACATGAGCCTGTGATTTTTGTCTTTTCTCTTGATTTTCATAATTTATGCTCGGAGACCCGTAGCCCGTGCCCGCTTTTACCGTTCATATTGACAGACGTGTCGTCGAATGATTACTTAAAACACAAACTGCTCCGCATAGCCGGTCCACCTTCTGTCCTCCGCTCCCCTCGTCCGGCTCTGCCCTGCTCTTCACGCACGGCTCGACGTCACGCCTCGGCCTACATCACGCACGGCTTGACGTCCTGACAGACGCCTTGGTGATGCAGCTGGTGATAGTACGACCCGCCGGCAGTCGCGTGAAACGAGCCCAGGCCATTAAAGTTCAACACAAAGTCTTTCCTGTCGCAGACTGGAGAAGAGTGCGTTTGATAGCGCGGTATTCCCACTGCAAGTAAAGAGAGAAGGACCAGCAGGTTAAACATCTGAATGCTTTTTCTTATTTATTTTTTTTTTTTTGTGCTGTTGTTGCTCGTATCCGTTTTTATGGAATTATAAACACCTGACCTGTGCGTGCTGTTCGTTTTTCTTCATTTCGATTAACGTGATCAATTCAGCTCGAGTAAATGGGCTGTTGTGTCTCAACCAGGGTATCACCCGATCTTCGGCAGGCGCGCGATTACCGTTAGGCCTTTGTTCAACAGCTACTTTAACTCGTGCGTCTAATTCATCTCTAACAGGCTAATAGTACCAGGCTACAGCTACATTTAGTTTAGCACTGATATTTCAGTTGTATAAACAATCGGCTAATGTGGGGTCTTCTGTGGATAAAGGTTACTGAGTTCTAAAATTGCGTTTTGGATTATAAATCAATGTTACCCGCAGCTTGCCTTCACATTTACGTTTGTAGTGTCGTGACACGACACAGATCAGCCATGGAGACCATATTTGAGGTTGTGTCGAGATTTGACCAGATTTGATGGTTCAGTGCGCGGTATGTTTTGTTCCACGCTACACGGTAGGGCATCACCAGACCCCGCTTTCGAAAACCAACATTCCAGGTGATTGGCAGTTCTGCTTTCGCATTACGAGCTCAGAAGGAGGTCCTGTGTGTCTAAATGGCCTAGTTAAAATAGGCCTCACATTAGGTTTCACAGCGTCCTAAGCCTCTGAGAAACTCCCTAGGGATGTTCGCCGTTTGCAAAATCCTCGTCGGGTTTGGGTTTTCATCCCCAATCTTCTGGCAGAGACAACGGTGTTTTCTTAACCCTGAATCCGGGGTTAAGGAATGATTGTAGTAATGCTGTTTCCAAAAACTCCAAAGAACACATAAAGCGGCCCTTTAGCTCAGAAATCCACGGCGTTCATTACCTGAAGATGTTTCAGAAATGTTACAGCTCTTAAATACAGTTACAAATATTAATAGACATTAGTATATTTTACAGTCAAACTTTATATATCATGTAATTAATTAGGCCTGTAGCCTGGTCGTATAGCCCACGTGCTCGTTAGGCTATTTGATGGCGCTTCTGATGGTTCACGTAAATTGTACCATTTTCCTGTGAATTATGTTGGAAAATAATCATATTTACAGGTAGTAGTAGTGTTCGTTTGTTTGATTTTAAAGTGGAAAAAAATGATTAATATCTTGAATATTAAAATTGAAATCGTGTTCCAGTTCCTGATATATTAAAGACAAGACGAATAAAAGGCAGTAACCTGTGGAACAACTTAAAGGTATTTCTGCGGATCGAGGTGGAATTATCTTTATTCATGTGCTTAAAAGGAAAGTATTTGCAAGTTGGGCCTTTTGTAATTAGGTTGTCGAAGGTCGCTGGCAAAGCGTTTTAGTGACGTGTATGTATAAACAAGTAGTGTACGGAAAAAGGTGTTTCGAAATCTTCACGGAACACAGAAAAAAACAATAGGTGTGTACAATAAATGATTACAGTACATTTGTTCCACTTTTACTTTACATTTTATTGTTGTTATTGTTATCTTGCTATTCTAATGTAAAGAAGCATCTAAAGTTTATCTTTGTCCAAAAAAGGTTCATAACCAGTTCTTCTTTTCTGTTTTACTGCTTTATATTTAACCTATTCAGTGGGATGTGCAGTTTGAGTTTAACAAAGTGTACCGTATAAAACAGTAAGATTATTTGTTTATGTATTTATTTGGCGGGGCCTTTTCAGCTATGATTTGAAACTAGTTATTGCAATTGCTGGAAAATAATAAAACCGTCTATATGAAGTCACGAATCAAGAGTCTAATACAAACCACTTTACCTGAGATGTCGGCTGCCTCCCTGCCGCTGTGATGCAGATAGCTCTGTTCCAGGGAATAGGGCGACATGCTGGAGTGTAAGCCCGAGGAAGACGGGCTACTGGAGGCCAGGGGTTGCTGTTTGATGTAGGGAGACACGCTGGGTGAAGCCCAGTGTGCCGATGCGGCGGTGTAGGGTGAATGGCACTCCAAAGAACCGGCCATCGTCGGCGGTGAGTGCAACGGGCTGTTGCTGCTATCTGGGCCATACTCGCTGCTCGAAGTCACCTGGCAAGCCGTCATGTACGTGGACCCCGGGTTCGGCGACATGTGAGGGACGTGATGAGGTGCCCCGAGTCCGTCGTATCCTCCAGGAACTCCGGGAACCGCGTTTGGCATCATGTCCAGATTGTAACCATTCGCGTGACACGCTAGGGACGCTGAGGGTGACTGAAAGTCAAAGTTTTGGGTCAGCATGGACGCACCGAAACCAATACCGTTCATCATGCGATACATGGGCTTTAGAGCTTGGCATTTCCTGCGGAAACCCCGGGGTCTGCGGCGAAAAGAACCCTCTTCGAACATAAACTCACTGCCGGGATCTATGGTCCAGTAATGACCCTTTCCCGGGCGACCCAGGCCTTTGGGGAGTTTGATGAAACATTCATTCAGAGACAGATTGTGCCTAACGGAATTTTTCCAGCCTTGATAAGACCCTCTGAAGAACGGAAAACGTGCCTGAAGGAACTGATAAATTTCGCTCAGCGTTAGCCTTTTGGTCGGCGAACTTTGTATAGCCATTACAATCAAAGCGATGTAAGAATAGGGTGGCTTTTCAGGGCGCCTCATACCCGAATTAGACTTTTTGCCTTTGGTGCTGCCCGCAGCTGACGTGTTCTCCAGTACCGTCTGTGAGCTCTGAAGTGCCGAGTGCACTGAACCGGACACCGGACTGGATCTGAGAGGAGGTGGTGGATCCAGTTGTTGCTGCGAAGCCTCAGTTGTCATCCTTGCGTTGCGCTCTTGTCCAAAATCTAACAGCCCCAAAAACGGAAAGAGAGAGTCAAACAAAGCTTTAGGTTTCGTCACAATCCTGGCCAAAATTCTCCTTTGTAATTCAAGCCCCAAGCGGAGCTGAAGTAGGATACAGTCCTCCTTCTTAATTATATTTCCAAGGATTTTTTTTTTCTTAAAGGCAGAAGATTTTAAGTTGCTAGCAAGGGAGCTCCGGTGAACCGCCTTGCGCACCGGTCACAGTTGTGCTTCACGCGACCAGCTATGTGTCGCCAAGACAGCGACTCGCCCTTAGTCTCATGGTAGCCATCGCGAGGACTAACCCTTAAGGAGAAAGAAACTCAATGCTCCGAGGCCCTCTTGAGCATAGCCAAGCGGCCAAACAAAACGCGACCACCTATCAATTCGTAAATCTCTCTCTGCCCCCTAGATCCTTGCTAAATCCCTCCAAGAAATCG
This sequence comes from Electrophorus electricus, assembly GCF_041902795.1. Taxonomy (NCBI): domain Eukaryota; kingdom Metazoa; phylum Chordata; class Actinopteri; order Gymnotiformes; family Gymnotidae; genus Electrophorus; species Electrophorus electricus. The sequence goes on from NC_137509.1 coordinate 4,999,062, forward strand.
CCCTCGACTGCGAAGACCCACCCCTTTCCAGCTCTGGCCCGTGTCCAGCTATCAGTCCAGCAGGAGTTTCTGCAGAGTCCGAGAAGAGCGGCTCCCCTCCTCCCTCCCAGAGCCCTAATACACGCAATAACGCCATTTATCAAGCTCCACTGGACGTTTCAGTCAACAGCGCCACACGCCAAACGCCGGGCTCAGTGCTTTCAGACCCACGCAACAAGTCATTAATGGCGAGTTCTGGTGATGGTTCTGGCATGAGGACGTTGGAAGCTGAGATGGAAAAGTACTTCTTGAGAGAATTAAGCCGCTTGAGCCGCTCTTTTCGGCGGAGACTACGAGTGTTCTGTAGAGGCGCTGGCTATGAAAACGTTTTTTTTTTTGTTGGGGTTTTTTTTGTTGTTGTTTTTTTTTTTTACCGTCACCGAATTTATCTGGAAAGCGGAGTTCAGAGTGGAGGTAGCAGCTGTGCGCTCGCATCCTCTTCAGAAAGCACGGTTGGGGGTGGGCGAAGGAAGAGTGTCTCTCGTTATGTGTACATGCTTGTAAAGGGCTGTTCTGGATAAATGGCTTTGACATGAGTGGAAGCATGCTTTTTCCATCAGCCGCTGCGAGGCTGCCTGGATACCACACACACTGCAGTTTCAGTTTACCGTTCCGGGTCGGAATCCTGTCCCTGGAGAGCTGCACTAATTAATTGTAGAAAGGGGACTTATTTAGCTCTGGGACTAATAATAAAATAATAATAATAATAATAATAATAATAATAATAATAATAATAACAATAATTATTATTATTTTTATTATTATTATTATTATTATTATTATTATTATTATTATTATTATTATTATTGTTAATAATAATAATAATAATAATAATAATAATAACATCGATTCATTCCAGTGTACATTGATAATGAATGAACAAATATTCTATGTTAGAGTAACCATAATCTTTCGTAATTCGCCGTCTGAATAGTAGATGTTTTCGAAGAATTGTGTTGAAATATGTCTGAATTATTTTGCTTTATGTTTCAGATATGGTTTTTAACCCAGCTAGGCAAAACCAGTAAAGCTAATGTCAGTGTGATTAAATACATTTATTACGAAACACGATTTATTCAGCGCCCTTGTCGTTCACCCCCCCCCCCCCCCCCACCCCAAAAAAAAAATTTAATAAGAGTGACGTGGTAAACTAGATGCTTGGAAATGCGTAAGGCATGACCCGCGACTCTAATTTCAAAGCCACTGTTCCTTGCGCGCAGGTTCTGGCTGTGTCGCCGCTTTTATCACAGAAACCCAAAAAGGATGTGAAGATAAAATCAACTCTCGTCATAACAATAAAGGTAAAAAACAGAATATCCACAGAATTTCCGGCAACATCAAAACTAATATCCCTGCTGCGTTCAGGATGCACGAGCTGCTTGGAGGAAGCTTTGTTTGGTGCAAAAAAAAAAAAAAAACCTTAAAAGACTTTGAAAGTTTTAATGGGAGCACATTGTTATACCAAGATGCTGGATTCTTCTACTATTTTGGTGACCGTTTAGCTAAAGTTGGACAGAAGCGCGTGAAGTTTTTGAGAAGCTTCGCGCGCTGGCTTCTGAAAGGGGCTGCAGAATGCAAACCGTGACGCTATTACTCTCTGCTCGTGAATGGAAGCGCTTCGCGCGACGGATATTTGTAGTTCTAGACAGAAAATATAAATACTGCATAGCTACATACGCCTGTCTCCGCTCTCAGGGAAATTCAACATAGAAAAGAAAAAAAACAACACTGAATTTTGAGAGGTGCCTATCTTGACCCCCACAAAACCACACAATCCGACTATAGTTTATAGCAGAAAATAAACAAAAAAATCTAATTGGTTTAATAATGACAGTACTACTGGGAATTGCTAAAAATAAACAAAAAGACAAGCAAATAAATCTTAAATAAACATATAGTGGAATAAATATATTGGGCTCAATTGGCGGAAAACCTTTCATCTTGATTATACATAAGCTACATATTGCATATATAATTATGCTGGAAACATAATTATGAAATAAAACTAAAACGGATTATGATTGTGGAAACCAATAAAAGTTAGTCCCGCGTTATTTGCTAGTTTCGCTAGTTAAAATAGAGCACGCGCTAGATAGAAGAACACACCGTGACGTTCATTTTAATCCACGCGGAAAGATCCGTAGGCCTCACTTGTCAGTATGAGGGAGTTCAGCCTACGTGCCATGTTTCACATGCTGCCATTCAAAATGAAGCCGAGGTCCAAGTGTGCGCGCGGTTGAACGGGGCCGTGAGCCTCGAGTTCGCGATGCGTCTGCTTTGTGGTGCTTTGCAGTGCTACCTGTAGGCTGCAGCATTGGCCCTGCCTTATCGCTGCGCCGCAGTCTTCTGTCCTCACCTGCATGCCAACGATGCGATAACGTTTTTCTCTCTTTGTCTTTTTTTTGGCGGTGTTCCGTGGTTCGTTATTCCGTCTGAAAAACTCCGCATTAACAATTTGGTTTCACGTAGAATGTCAGAACCGATAATGCCCGCGCTTTCGTTACTGATTTGTTTTTCTTGCGCTCGCGGATAACACTTGAAACAGCGTTTTGGTGTTGTTTGCAGCTTTACGCTGCGATTAAAAAAACAGCACATTTTGTCGCCAGTGTTTTGCGTATTTTAAGGTTGTTTAAGGTTGTTGTGAATTTCCAATGTTTCCAATGTTTTTTCTTTATATATGTTTCACAACTTTCGCCACAAAATTGCACAACCGCACTGAACTGACCAAAACATTTGGGTACTGTCTTATCGTTTTCAGAATTGATCCGTGTACTGCAGCCTAATTTGAAACAAAAACTTAAATATCTCGATGTGAATTTGTTTTAATGTGACGGGGTTTTTATAGCCTATATTTTGCGGTTTGCCAACCTTTTAATATGTATGGTGGCTGTGTGTGAAATGCATCGAATCCTCACATACAACCTATATAATAGAGGTTGTGAAGTTATTTGCAAACAGGCGGGTATAAAGTTGACAGTAGGCTAATTGTATTCAAATGTAACGTACTTCTGTACACCAAGCAGCGCAGAATAGCAGCTTTTTTTTACAGGCGACGGGAGACGTTTATTTACAGGCTGCCGGTGTGACGTGGCAAAGTAAAACTGGGTCGTTCAGTAAGCAGTGACCTGACAGAGGACTGATAGAGTCTGACACAACGCCACGTTAGAACAAAAGGCCAGTCAGCATAAAGATTCGTACAGCTAGTACCGTTACATGGATCAGTGGTACGCCTCCAGCTTAGCCTAAAAGTAAATGAGTTGGTAGTCATGTGACGTTGTTTTTGTTGTTTTTGTTGTTGATGATGATGCTGTTGTTGCTGTTGGCCACAGGGATTTTTATAGTGTGGCCTGTGATTTTTTAAAATGATTTTTGTTGGGGGGTTTAGCAGGAATTGTTCTTCTGTTATCTTCAAAACGAGTCAGCTATGACTAGACCACCTAATGCGTTGATGTTACAGTTTTATATTAAAAACAAGGGCAATTAAATGACGCATACCTAATTGTTCTTCAGGACCGTGGACAGCTCGCACCTCTGCCGTGTTTTTTTATTATTATTTTTTTTTTTTATCCAGCACTGGTCGTGGACTCGAGTTGTCACGCGAGGTGTACCGTAGCCTGCTTTAAAATATGATGACCGTAATTTTTATTTTTGCTGCAATGGATTAGTATGAGTTAACATTTTTAAAGCTTTAATGGTAGTACTTTACCAAACCTGTTTTACCATTTAGGAGACTGACACTTTTTTTTTCTTTTTGTGCTACACACACACACACACACACACACACACACACACACACACACACACACACACATACAAATTGATTAATGTTAAAGGTAATTCTGCTGTATGTCATTCCAGTTCTTTAAAAGTTTATTTTTCTGTATATGTCAATTTTGTTTATGTGATCTTTTTGATCTGAGAGTTTTCATATGGAGATGGACTTAATCTGCATTTCATCTCGCCAATGCTTTAATGGGAAATACACACACTTTGCACCCGTTTATCTTTGCAGATGAAATAAACTTTATTACTCAATATAAAAATGGCATGCATTCTTTCAGTAGAAATTTACAGTGCTGTCCAGTTTAAATATGTGACGCAACTATCACACGAAGGCCAGTTGTGCTTGTCTCTTGTACCAGTTAACTGAGCCGCGACGTCAACATTGCTCGACTTCTCAAAAGAACATTGTTAGCCTCGTTTCATAGCAAAGACGACAGACCAGACCAAATGCATATTTCGTTTAAGGCAAACTGAATCTGTACCAGCAACATTTAAACAAATAAAACTTACGTACAGTAGGGAAAACGGCTAACAACACGTCATAAATACATTACCAAATAAGAGTTTAGTCTGGAGAACATGAACGAGAGCAAAGAGCTCTCTCATTGTGCGTGAACTCCATTTCATACGATTCCAATATCTCATAAAAGACCAGAACCAAAGTTTCCAAGGAAACGGAATGATGAAATGTATTTTGTTGACAGTCAATAACATGTTCAGTACATATAAAGTGCCAAAATGTCCTAGCCAAAGGTCTCATATCATTATGACAGCAGATAGTCTATTTTAAATGGATGGAAGAGCCCAGCTTTCACTGCAGAAGCTGACACATGCGCAGCTGTCGTCGCCTGGGGCACTGAAAGGCACTCGGAGCTTAGCGGAGCGGGGAAAAAGTCCCTTTGGTGGTGGTGGGCGTTGATGTCCTCGAACGCGCCCCCGTAGGCTCGAAGCACCTGCGCTACGTTAGTGCTGACCAGGAGGGTCTCTGCGTGGGGGAGTGTAACAGGTGGCCCGCGCATGACGTAAGGCACCACGGGCACTCGCCTCGGCCAGCTGACATCGGTGGCAGCGGGAGAGCTTCTGTGGGTCTCCTGTACGGCGCGCTCCTCTCTCCTGAAGGGTCTGCTCAGGATGCTGTCAATGGCGAAAGAGCTTGTAAATTTGGCGCTGGCCGGAGCCGCCGCGACGAAGGAGTCCCCGGAGTGCACCGCTGTGCCTGCCCTGGCGTCGTCATGCTCTTTGCTGGACTTTTTGTTGATGCGTTTTCTTCGGCGCCGAAACACGCCGTCGGCGAAGGTATATTCACTGTGCGGATTCAGCATCCAGTAATTATCCTTACCCCACGGTCTCGACGGGTCGCGGAGCACTTTAAGAAAACAGTCGTTCAGTGACAGGTTGTGGCGCACCGAGTTCCTCCAACCGGTGTAACTGCCTCGGAAGAACGGAAACTTTTTCATGAGGTAGTCATTGATTTCCGCTAAAGTCAGGCGTCCCGAGCTGGAGTCGCGGATAGCCATAGCGATTAGAGCGATGTAGGAGTATGGTGGCTTGGGTCTCCGAGTATAGGGTTTGCCTTTGCCCTCTGCGCCCGGTGCGACAGGTGCGGGGCTGTGCACCACGCAGTCTCCGTCCGAGCCCAACTCCTCCTCTCCCGACAGGGGCGAGGGGATACTGCCCTCAGCGTCGCTGCACACCTCCATCGGTTTCGCGTCGTAATGTCCGCCACAGAACACTTCCAACTTCATTTCTTGGGGTGTGGGGGGGGGGGGGGGGTGTGGGGGGTTGTTACAGGCGTCTCGCGTAATTTCACGACGAGTTTAACGGTCCAGTGGGTTTTCTTGCAGATGATGCCGCTATAAAGCCCCTGACAGACGCTCTTCAAAAGTAGAAATGTTCATCTGAAGTTTGGGAGATCGAGTTAGCTGTTAGAAAGTTAGAACGACCGCCTAGGCATCCGGAGTGGAAACTTTAAAGAAATAGCGCAGATACCTGTAAACGTGCGACGAAACATATCAGAAGCAAGCGGTCAGCTGTCTAATATAGTCCCGATACCTCAAGACCTGCCTACGGGGGCGGGGCTTAATGCCTTAACCTTACCCACCGAGGAGCAAATAAATAAGTAATAAATCCAGATTTGGAAACCAGAAACAACACTATGACACATACTTTACAGTTCTCAGATTTATCGAACCACATCGTGATTACGAACGCTTCATATAGCTGTAGTCGTCTTTGCCCGATTTGTGCAAACTTTCATCGACTAGGCGTACCACCTGTTCCTCGACCTACCTGCGCATTTGTGCACACCTTCGCTAAAGAATTTCACGCGAGACAACCAGGTGGCGTGCGTTTACCAGACATTCATCAGCTCGGCAGAATTTTTTTTTTGTTGTTTTTTTTTTAATTAGTTTTTTTTTTTTTAATAGTGATGGCTTTGGAAAGGCTTATGCAACTTAGGCCGTTTAAATGTCATTAGCCTGACATAAACATACTGTATAAATAATCATTTATGACTAATGTCAAAGATATAGATGCAATAAATAATTTGCGTAATTCAAAAAGGGCGGGACGGGCGAGGGAGGCCACCTTACACGCGATGTGTGCCGAACAATGTCAAGCATTTCTGTCTCGCGGCCTTCTGCGCAAATGACATTTTTGACCGGCATGCAAAGAGATCTTGTGTCCATAATTGGTGGCCTGCTTGACAGGAGTTTGAGAAATAGACCTACCCATTGAGCTGATGTTGAAGTCATACGGAACGTCTTATCTAAAACAAACTGTGTATATTCACCGCGTTGTTGGCACCTGAATGGTTAGATCACTGATGAATGAGGATTTGGAAGCTTGTGCAGTGTCGATGCCTCGATAGGAGTAACCCCGTAATTAAAACACAATCCACGTTAATTATAAATGGGAGTTTGTTACATTTTATTGTTGCAATGAGAACCATATAAGTGAATTCCAAAACCCTATTCCCTCGGTGGACTTCAAGCTGTTGGCATCTTGAAGGACAGAATAGTTGATGAAAAACGTGACAGATTTATGACGCTACACGATTGCACAACGGTTATCAGTGTAGTATTCATAAGAAGCAGTATAAGCTTAAATCCTGTCATGTACTACAAACAAAATAAGGCTAAATGTATTTGGGTCAAACATCTGATCATTTAAAAGCATGATCAAAGTTGATCAAGGTGCAATATGTTTAAGGAACATCATTTGTGGTGACTTTATGGATCTCCACAAAAGCACAGTGAGCCTACCTGACACTGAAACAAACAAGCTCCTTTATATGTACATACTGAAGAATCCTGAAGACATCATATATATATATATATATATATATATATATATATATATATATATATATATATATATAATTTTTTTTTTCTTATTCAAAGTTAAGTAGCCTTGACAGAAGGCTCAGACAGGTTAAGCAAGACATGCACATATTTTTAATAACAAATAATGTAGTACTGAATGGTGAAAACACTCTCTTGGATGCATTCTTCTCTTGAAATGATTACTACACATTTGTGGTTCCCTTACGTAGTCGATCACAAAGTTTAATCAACCACTTTGATAACTCCCAATTAAATAAGATAAAATCAACATATTTTGTCCTAATATATCATATAAACTCTAATATCCCGAATATGTACTAGTAAAATAAAATGGTTCCTGAATACAGACCAAAATAGTTTAAACGACTGTGGTGTCTTTCATGGGAAACTTTAAAAGATCTTTTTTTTTTTTCACTTGAATAAATCTTAGTAACTGTAACTTGGTCTGAAATAAGAGATAATGTGCATGTCCTGACATGATATATCATAGCAACGTCTGACACAAGCGTATGGAGTAATAGCATACATTTTGTTATTTGTGATGCGTTTATGAAAGACAGTAAACGCGGTATATTCATAATCACAGGCTGTCACGACATTTAGTCTCACAGGGATTGTTTTGAACAACACAGACACATGCATATGAACGTATTTCATTGGGCTGTGGGGCTTTTTGGGAGGTGGTATTGCAGCCTATGGCACTGAAAACCTGATAATGTAATGTAATGTAATGTAATGCACCAAGCTTGCTTAAGCACATACTGCCACACTGTGTAAACAGATTTCTAACACAGTTTTAATTTCTGCATTTAAGTAAGTTGGACTCCACCATAAACGTGTAAGCTGAAACTCCACCGCCGGGGTTAACTCTGGTTGTGGGCTCTGCTCCCACTGGCCTGTTTCAGCCTTGCTTGAAACAAAAGTTTTGTTAATTAACTGATTAAGTGGTGTTGAAGCTGGGAATACCCTGAACTTCAGCCCTTCCAACCAACATTTTCACACCCATTTTGTTGAAGATGCACAATGATATATGAAATAAAAAGAGGAATGCACATCCAAACAAAGCACTAGCATGCACGCACACACGCACACACACACACACACTTCCACAGATACACATTTTCAAGTGGTTTCAGGATTTCACTTCAAAGTCCTGGCCCATGACCAGCATAAGGAGTTGGGGTTTTGCACAGATAAAAGCTAATGCAGACATCAATCTCCCACTTGTTGTGTCGGTAAGGCCTTCCAACAAGGTCTGAACCCCAAACTGCTGGGAACAAAGTGAGTGCAGTATACGGGAATTTTAATTAGGATTTTAAAGGAGTAATATGTCATTTTTTAACACCAAAAAGTAGCAAACAATATTTATGAAAGCGATTATTCATTACTTTTATATATTTTCTCACATGAGAAGAAGAATCAAATTGATATGTAGTCTTCAAATGAACCAATATATGATCCATGGAGCAGGTCCCCAACATGGAGGAGGCCATGTTTAAAATAGATTTAGTACCAAATCCAGGCACATCCAGGCTACTTGATGTCAGTATAAAGGCTGTTTCAAAACATAAAAGAATTATTGGAAAAACGATGCCCAGCTCCTGTAAATAAACAAGTAAAGCAAAACAAAATGAATCAATAAACGAAGTGCTGTGAATGTTGAACTTGTCCTTACTTGTAACACTTTATATTTTTTTATATTTCAAAGCCATATTAAGGGGCCCTTGCTTGTGTACTGGGGCCAGGGCCTGGGGCCAGTCAGCTCTCCACATGAACCTGAGGGGCATCTGTTGTTAAGTGTCTTAGCTGGAGCTGCTTAGATCCAGCATGTATTAAGTGAGTGAAGGTGTCTTTCCTCACCAGACCTGGTTTACAAATAGATCTATATATAAAGGATACATAAAATATATAAACTACTCAACATGTCTTTTGCTAAGTTTCAATATTTTATATAGTCATGGTGTCAGGGATCTTGATTCAAGTCAGTTAAGAACCTTAACATTTAGTTCTATTAAATTTAATGAATTTATCTTAAAATATAATTCAATTAAATATTTAATTTAATTCTACAAGTAGCACTAGGGTAGCTGAACTTTCTCTCTGTTAACACACACTCACACAAGTACTTGCATGCACAAACACTTCACACCCTCAGCGTGAGGTTGTGACCCTTTGATGGCACCTGTGTGGAGTTTTTTCCACTCCACTGGTGGTTTCCTTGCTTGCTTCTTATTGTGCTGCAATGTCTGCAATCCACCAGCCCTCTGACACACTGCATTCTTACTCATGTGGGCAGAGACCAGCACACTTTTGCCAAGACAAATAAACTGCACACCGGCAATTAACTGTTCGCACAAACCAGCTTTGCAGTCCTTGCTAGTCTGAGCTTCAGGAATAAGCTGGCATGTCTGTCGTACCCATGATTTGCATATAAATAAAATTGGCAATGTCACTTCAGGTTCATGAGCGCTGCATCTGGTGAGCATAGCATTATGGATCCCTGATGTAGGCTATTGTTGATCATGTCCTCATAGCTGTATTTAGCACTTATGTTTATGGAATTTAGCTGATGCTTTTATCCAATTATGATTGAATACAGTTTAAGCAATTGAGGGTTAAGGGTCTTGCTCAGGGGCCCAACAGTGGCAGCCATGGGGCTTGAACCGGCAACCTTCTGATTATTAATGAAGTGCCAGTATTCAGTATACAGTACTGTATTTAGGATTGTATCCTGCGCAGTGTGGAAAGAAAAGGACTGATCTTAAATTAGAGTTCAAACTGCAAATGGTTTGTACATTTGAACTATTTGATTCTGTACCATAACATGTTGATAATTTTTCATTTGTGTGTGTGTGTGTGTGTGTGTGTGTGTGTGTGTGTAATGACGGGTGGATTCAGCAGAGTAAGTCTGTTTTCACCACCGTTGACACGCAATCTCAGGTGAAGTCAGTGTTTTTGAAGTGGTGCGTGTTGACTGCGGCTTTGCGTAATCCCGCTGCACAATGACGACGGCTCAGATGTTGTGTTGGTCCTTCTCTCCTCTCACAGGTCTCATGTGTTGTTTTGATCGCCCCTGAGGTGGAGCTTGCCGCCGCACTTCTGCGTGGGCGGCCAGAGACACAGACGGCCTCAACTCTGCGAACCCAAGCCACGCATTCAGAAAAAAACAAAACAAACACACATAAAAAAAACAGTAGCTCAGAGAAAGAAAGAAAAAAAATGCTTCAGTGCCAGTGGAATGCAACACTTTGGTTAAACTGAAAATAAGGGAAAGAACTGGTTGAAAAGAAGAAGAAGAAAAAATCTTGAAAAAGATTTTAAAAAGATTGAAAAGTTGAAAAAATCTTTATTAAAATGTGTTGAAAAAAATGAGAAAGCTTTCATATATGGGCTAAGTGTAACATATTTTCAACCATCCTTTGTAGCAGATCTTATCAGTGAGTCTTTAGATATTATCTGGATTTGGACTTTATTCTACATAAGGATAAGCAGAGGTAATGGTTACATTTAAACAATAAAGCAGAACACCCAATCAGAGATGTTTTTCTTCTTAACCTGGTAGGATTTACAGGTTTGGACATAATATTTGAAAACATAATGCGTTGTTAAAATTATGTTGTTGGTGCAAGAATATAAACTGAATATGCCAGCACAGGAACATATAATTGAAAACAGAAGTGAAAATGTTTGATCAGTTTTCACGAGTATAAGCACATTATATAAATTAAGGCCTAAATGTGTCTGGACGGTGTTTGACATCATAATTACAAGTGATGAGCTAAAAATTAATTGCCCACTTAATTACTTTAATTATGGTATTAAAACAGGAAACGTTTTGAACAGCCAATTGAATGTGCCTAGAAGATGGAACAGCAGCTGTCTCTACTCTTGAGGGCTGATAAATATAGGATGTGACCTCCTAGCCTTTGTGCTTCTTTTTGCAATCAAAGGCATTAAAAGGCAGGTTGCTCTCTTCAGGTTGTGATGGAAAACAAGGCCAGAGTACAGCAGTGGAAACCTAGTGGGCTGCTCCACCTGCATGGAATGTGAGTGTAAAATAAGCTTTATTTATAGCACATCCCTCAGGCCTGAGAAAATTCCATGTAGTCACTCATTAAAGATCAAGCTCTTCGACATTGATCGAGCCCGAGACCAACGAGTGTTCAGCGCTTTAGTTATTTTTAGTAATCATTTCTGTAATGTAAACAAGCTTCACAAAGCAGTCCCATGGACAGTGTCCTCGGCCCTGTGAGGTAGGAGCGAGGCTGTTTGCGCTGTTCCACCGGGCAGTTTAGGTGACTTGTCGAGATTTATGACGATGTCACCTGCACTCTGCTGATGGCTCTGATTCCACCAGGCTGTCTGTGGGCTGGTAAGACAGACTTTGCTTTAGGCAATACACAAAAGCTCATATGCCTTCTCTGGTTTTGACTAAACCAACACATTTTGTTCCAGTCTGAATAAATGTACCTCATGCAGATCGCTGTGGATTTCTGACAGGCAAATTAGATCGAAACTAAAGAGTTTTGGAGTTCCAATTGAGTTGGCTCCAATTGAGCCAAAGATTCATTCAGAAATGTCGTTGGTTTGTTTATAAGAGCAGAGGGTCTATACATACTGTCCCGCACAGGATGTCCACTGTCTGCGCAGGGGGTCAGTACTGGAGGTACACGCTGAGGTATACTAAGGTGTAGGCCAAAAGCTGCGTCTGTGCGACCCTGCAAAGCAATAATTTAAAGAAACACCAAGAAAGCGGACCATTATTTAGTCATGTTCTTGTTTCTCAATGGCAGTTATGCTTCCATGTTAAGTTACTAACATAAGCAGAATATATGGTATGGCAGGGATAAGGTTAAGAGTTGTGGGGTTCTCCAGCCAGAGTGCAGTATTATGAGTGACCCATGAGGCTTGTAGGACCAGTGTGTGGTAGTGACTGACAGAACACCCTTAATCTGATGACACCCGTCACTGACAGGTTTGCTGTGTGAATCTCTCTCTATACTGCTTGGGGCCTGATGGCAAACAGCTTCTTCTAATAAGCAGGTTTCCTTCACTACCAGATGTGTTTCCACGTACCTCTGCAGCATGGATAACGTGTTACCATGGATAACGTGTTACCATGGATAACTTGTGCTCAGATCTTCTAAACATATCTAAACATTTTTGATCCCAGTTAGTTTTGTTGTAAAGTATTTTTAAAAAGAGCTTTCCCCCAACTCTGCTTTTTAAAACCTACAAAATGTACTGTTTTCACTGTTGCTGAACAGTTCACATTTTTATCGCTGCATCAGAAAACGGACACGGTTCTCGTTCCACTGCAAGTGCTTCACCGTCTCCCGTCAGAGCTGCTTCCTTAATCCAGGAGATATCGGGAGAGTATTCCTCCGATGAAGATCTGGCCCGGCTCACTCACCCCCCCGTACACTAGCCAAGCAACGAGGGCGCGCGGTGTGGTCCCCAGCAGTGTTCCTCGCAGAACCGCCGAGAACCAGGACGGAGCGGCAGAGCTACGGACATGCGTCCTTTAATTTCTCCCCTCTGTGTTTACGCATGGCCTTCCAGGATGAAATTGTTTCCAGCAACGTGGAGCGACCAGCGGGCCTGAATATAAACAGCTGTGAGCAAGGGGCGGCGAGAAGTGGCTTGACTTCGCCGGTCAGGGGGCACGATGCACAGGACTGGAGGGAGGCATTTATGGTTTACTGCTCACTCTCTCCTGTTCTGCCTGCCTCACTGCCGAGTTCTGTGGCGATTCTTACATGTTCAGAAGCACATTCGCCTTAGGACGTGCGGTTGTATTGGGCTTAGTAGACTTATCGGAGGTAGGACCATAATCCAGTATTGTTTTTAAAAAAAAAAATGTTATGGCCTTATTACCTTGTGAGAGACAGAGAGAGAGAGAGAGAGAGAGGGAGAGAGAGAGACAAACGCAAGAGAAAGACAGAGAGAGAGGGTAGTAACTGTTGCTAGCTCAGCACTCTACAAAATTCATGGCTCTTTTGGAAAAAATCTCCAGAACAGACCTGGGCCACAGTCAATCTGTGCTACTAACTATGTCCTAATAAAGAATTCTTATTGTTTTCTGCCATGACTTCACTTCACAGAATGTCATAAGATTCCATCAAGGAATGCTATTCCATCAAGGAATGCACAGGTTCTACACAGGTGCATTACTCTGGACAGCCAACACAGGTGTGTTACCTTCACAGGCACAATACTTCTCAAATGTCCGAGGAAGAAAATGTTCCTACAATCATTGTTTGTATTCCCTGCCCAACCCACACAAAAAATAAGCACTGAAAAAAAAAGCCCATGACTGTTCTACTGCCTTAGAGGAACCACAAACGAAAAACACTTACAATGGAGGTTAAACCATGTTTGGTCCCCGGGTGAATATGGACCGTGTGATTGGACAGTCTGCGCTTTGCTTTTGTCACTGGGCTTTAAGATCTCCTAGATCTCTGCTTATGGGCCAAAGGAAAAAAGCAAACAGTCCACTGAAATATATATATAAAAAAAACCACCGACCTGCAGGCGAGGTCTCTTGTTTAATCAGACAGCCTTTGATCTGACTGCACTTGGATAAACAGCTGACTTTTCTAATTTAGTGTGATCTGTTGTTGGTGCGAGATCAGGCAGTGGCCATGGTAGGGTGTGTTGGCCAATGGCACTTCGTGGGAGCACTTTGGTTTCACCCGGTCCAAAGCCGTCGCACAATGGCATGGTGGAGTTTTTTTGTTGTTTCTATGTGAGCAGTGCTTATAAGTTAAACATTACAGACATGCTGTTTGGAAAGTAACGAATACCAGCTCTACCCAAAACCTAACAAACTTTAACTGTTTATAACATTTTGAGATAGTGAGGTTCCATACACTGCTCTTGATCTCCTCCTTAATTAGGCTAGACTTGTTTTGAAAAGTCTGCCATGTTATGTCAGGGTAATCCACTCATCACCATTCTATGAGCTGCCTTTGATATTCATTCATTTTAGTTTTCGTTGTTGTAAACATCTTTTGTCCGCTCACTATTTCTAACACTGACTAATTTTATTTGAATCCTTTAATTTAGATACTTTTAATTTTAAAGAACTTTCTATATTTTGGAACTTTTGAAACTTCCCAGTGCTTAGCTAGCTTAATATTGTTGGTTGCCTCTGTGTGTGAAGATAACCTCTGTGTTTTCTCTTTTTTGTCTCATGGGTGAGGCAGTCCCCATTTTGCAGCAGGACTAGGATTTGTAAGGTGAACCCCCTCAGTTATATCCTGAAGTGGGTGGCATGTTTTTCTTTTCTTGACAAAAATGTCATGCATTCATGGCTACAAGCATTGACAAAGGCACACACACACACAAACACACACACACACACACACACACACACACACACAGAGAGACACACACCTTTAGAATAGTTAAGATAAGCTGTTTTTCTTTTGACAGCTTAAAAAATAAAAAAATATCTGACAAGGTTGAAGAACACCCAGCGTACTACCTTCTGAGGAATCTGAACAATGTAAACTGTCGTAGATAATTACCTTCTTTACCATCTGAAAAAAGCCTCATCTACCTGAAGCTCTAGCCTGCAGTACTCACACCTCAATCAGTCAGCTTAATCTCCGTCTGTCTCAACACACACACGGTGGTGGAGGCTGTGCGTGCGACGTACCCCATAAATATTTTGATATTTAAGATGTTTGTGTCGGAGATCACGGCTTTTTCCAAGGCAAGCGTTAAGATGATCAGTCTTATACACACGCACCATAGTGGGAATAACTCAAACACTCCATGGGAATAAGAACACATGTGGAATACCAGAGAAATTCCAAACATGCCTTTTGTTGTTATTTATGTGGCAGACCTTGGTTTAAATGTACTCTATGGCATATCTTACTTGTGTATTTTGTCCTAAAAATAAGGCCAGTCACTAGAAAGCATTTGTTAACCTGCTTCTGTTTAGCAGCCTACACACAGAGCTCTAGTCCACCTGATATAATAAAGGCTTTAACATGGGGAAAAAAGGCTCTGTGGTTTTTTGTAGACCTGACTGTAAAAAATAAAAGTATCCAAAGGCCTTCCATACCCAGACTAGAAGAGAATAACTTATCTTTAAGGGTTATCTTTAGGATTGTTAAAAGACCTCTGGTGTTCCCACACATAGTAAAGTGGGTGTAATTATAATATATAAAATTATATATGTAAGAGGGTTTTGCATTTAGGAACAATATAATATAAACAATTGGACAGTGGGACAGTAGCCTTGGTGGTGGTGTGTAAAATAGTCCTCACACACAACGTAAGCAGGGGTATAGTGGCAGTGCTCTGGGGTTTTCTGCTTTAACTCATCTCAGTAATCCAGAGCTGAGATTCACACGTCTAAACACCAGCAAGCTGCCCATTATCCTCCAGTAATCTGGCCAGTTTCTTCTGATGCGCTGCAGTTTGGCCTCGTAAAGACAGCGCCCGGCGGCACTTTAATACCTGACAATGAATCTGTGGATGTCAGTAAACAGACGTTCGAGTTCCTTCACGCCCCTTGATATGAGCAGTAGAAAGCAGAGTTAGTGAAAGGAGCAGGTCTTGGCATGCTGAGAGGTTTCTATTTTGGTTTTGAAGTCTGCTCACCTTGGGGATGTAGTATACAGACTGCCACAACAGATGGGAAAAGAATGCATTAAGACCATCAATTAAACTAACTCTGGAGCAAGGTTAGCTGCAGGTGACGAGATGCGTGGAGTTCAGAGCTCTGTGACCTAAACACAATGAGAGGGCTGCTTTGGTTGACAGGCCATGTGTGGTTGTGATATAACCTTGGACTTTATGGCAAAGATTTAAAATTTATTCATAGATCCTGTGACCTGAACTGTAAAATCATTAAAAATCTACAACATTAACAGAAAAGCACAAACATTGGTTGGCTAACAGTGATTGAAAAGTAAAAACCACAATTAGCGTGGTGTGTTTGAGCATTGTAAACTGATGGCTGTTCTGTCAACATTAGCATTCAATGAACTGTTCGTTAAAGGTTTACAATGCGTTGGCTCACCAAACAATCCAATACAACGTCAATGAAAGTAGTGCCAATTAGCACCATAGCATGAAACCTTGCTACCAGTACAACTATCTTTTAATCACTGGGTTCCACTAGCACGCTAACTCTCTCTTGCTTGCCGCACACATCTGTTAAGTGTCTTCGAATTGGGTGGGTATTTTAGCTTTAGGCTGAAGCTTTTCAGGTGGATGTGGGAATGGAATGCGTAGGCCTCACAGCTTACATGAGGAGCAGGGCCGAAGGAGGCATGCCAGAGTAAACTCCTTTACCCAGCAAGGACTCACGGATGAAAGCCATACCAATTATTGCCTGCTATGGCATCTGTGAGTGTGTGCGCATGTGTGTTAGTGGGGGTGGGAGGGGTATTGGAACCTTAAACTCTAACCTGATTTACCATCTCTTACACCATCTGCACAAATTCACGTTAGTCTACAGCATGGAATTTTAAGTAGTTTGCCAAAAGCACTTGGCAAGATCAGATGTACTGGTTCCTAGTGAGAGGTAGCCTCCTGAGTGTTGCCTCAGTCCTGCGCCTTCCTAAACCTTCGACAGGCTTTGCACAAAAAACCACATAAACCATTTTTAAGATTTAGACATATGATACTACAGCATGAAAAAAAATTAGCCGTCTTTATTTTGCCGTTGTATTCAGAATATCTCTGCTTACTTTAGTAACGTGGAGCGATCATGAAGTGGACGCATGCGCTGAGAAGAGCGAGATTTATTAAGGGGCAAATCCATAATCAGAGTAATTAGTACGATCCAGGGTCATTGATCCAGTGTATATGATGAAACAGACAGGAAAACACAAAAACCAAAACTAGACAGGCTGAACAGACATGAACACAGCTAGAACAGCAAAAACGACAAAAGTTAGAATAAACACGACAGGCTAGAACAACTACCACGGGCAGAATGAACATCACAGGGCTTTGAATCACAATATAACAGACAGAGGCAAGAATTACAAACAGAGGCTTCAACTCACAATAACCAACCACAACACTGCACAAACACAGGGCTTAAATACATGGTCTAATGAGCACTAAACAAGACACAGGTCTTGGAACAGAACCACAACAAGGAAGTAAAGCAAAACAAAGACACAAGACAGGGAAACCATGGAGACATGGAAACCATGGAGGCAGGGATGCTAGGAGGGTCGGCAATCATGAGACTTTTCGAAATATTCAGTTATACAATAACCATGTATCCTATACTGTACAGGGTGCCTCAAAAAAGTAAGGAAACACCCATATAAAATGAAGACGGTTTGGCACACTGACTTAATTTTAGACACAAGCTGTGGGGAAAGGAGGACCCCTGTTAGGTCATGTGACCAACATGGTGGCCATCTTGAATGCTGCCAGCTTGAATTCAACTTATTTCAACAGAAAAACAATGGCTTGGCTCACTATCTGCCAAACCCTTTTCATTATATATGGGTGTTTCCTTAGTTTTGAGACAAAGTGTATAACAAATAAACACAAGTGAAATATAACCAAACGCGCATGTGAACATTAAGTCGGCGTTTGGCATTTCTACGGTCAGCCGCAGCAGCGTCTGTGTTGAAAAGTGAGAACTGGAGGAATCCGCTTCTCTAGAATGAAACAAACCTGACAAAAATTGCCCCGAAAAACTACGCCACGATGATATATTCACCAAAGCACACAGAAATTACACATTCACAGAATTACAGAAAAGATGACTCGCTATGAGTACTATGACATCCTATTGCAGTTGCAATGAACACATTTTACAAACGTGTGTCAGATAAATGGATCACTACGGCTGCCGTTCTGTGTGAGGCCTAGAAACGTCTCACTTCACACTATGTGCTGAATAAACGGTTAACTGCACTGCAGAAATAAAGTGGAATGCAAAACTCTGACCTACAGGACCTATTTAAAGTGTGTCATTAAGGATGCAATAGCCATTACAGTTTTGGCATAATTCAACTCATCACCTCTTTGAAAGGGCTGAAAAAGAAACCACTTTGGTTTATACTATCAGTTTTTTCTACTCTTGTGTAACAGACGCTTGCAATTTTGTATTATTAAGTCTTGGGTAGCATAGTCTTAAAAGCGTAGTGTAAATCTAAAGTGATAAGTTTTGAAAGGGTAGTCATCTACATATCTATCTGTTTTGGTACATTTAGATGGCGCAACACTTTCGATTGGTTGTCTGTGTTTAGTCCATGTTTGGTCATGACACGTGAACTCGTGATTTTTGCACAGTCATCGACCCCATCAGCTGCTTTTCACTTTCTCTTTTTTCTCCAAACTAGCAGAGGCCGACTACACCTGCTGGAGGCGAGGAAGCCGTCGTGTGTCACTGACGGCTCACGGCCTAGCCCCGCCACGGAGCCCCGAGCCCCGAGCCCCACCCCCCAGTCAGGTCTTTACACGCTAAAACCCCTGGTCGACCGTTCCGTGCCACCAGGCAGAGAGGGTTCTCTGCGGAGAGATGGGACCGATTGACGGCCATTCTGAGCTCTCCGGCTGTCACTTATCAGTGCAGCTGACGCAGCGCCGCCCTCATGCAGTGTGCGAGAGATCTGCTGTCTTTTCTTCTTCTCTCATGCGACCCGAATCGCGCCTTGCATCTGGCTGCCGCGCGGGCCCCGCGCGCAGCTGCCGGCTCGGCACGCTGCGCCGCATCCCTCCCTCTTTCCCGTGCCTTTTTTTTTCCCTCCTCAAATCCGAAAGAACTAAACAACCTACGCACGCATAAGGTTTGCACGAGACGGGGAGCCCCGTGGCTCCGCCCCCCACACCCCCAGCCGTTCGGCAGTGGCTGACTGTGGGCACACCATGCTGGGGAACGGAGAAGCAAGCTTTCCCCCTGTGTTTTCCTTTAACTTTTCCCTTTTTTTTTCTTTTTTGCAGGATTACAGTCGGAAAAGCCCAAGTGACTTCAGTGCTGAAAGAACAATTAACCTTAGAAACACCACTGCTAAAACAGTCCGGCTGGAAAGAGAGAGAGTAGTATGACCAATTTTTTTTAGGGACAGAAGACACTTAAATGGTAAATAACTAAGCAAATTCTGGAAAATTCAAATAAAAAAGCAGGGGTTTTTTGTAAAAGAAAACAGCTTTGGTGGTTGTTGAAGATGCTTCAGTCCTGTGTACAAATCACAGTGTGAAAATTCCTCTCTCCTCCAAGTGCTGCCAGTGAAAAACACACACACCTGCCAGAACACACACACAATGCTAATCCTTTTCATTCCCTGATGTTATCTTGCTTTTGAGTATGCAGCGAAGGACCGAGCGGGTGCGCACAGAAACTACAGGTGACCGGAGCTCTGGACTACACTCAGCGTCCACCTCCTCTCGGCTTCAGCCTCAGGTGTCAGGTGCCCCCAGCCCACCCCCACATGGCGAACACAAGCGGGAAGAGCAAACCTTTCCCTGGATCCCTTCGGGAAAACCGATCACCTCAAGTGCTTCCATTAAACTTGGTGTAACTCAATCTACAGAAGTAAATTCAGCACACCTCTAGGCGGTTGCCTTCCCCCAAACTGCCGTGATGCGATGACTGTTGAACAGGCCCCGACAGGAGTGGAGGTGTAGTGACTACCCCAGCATGGTGAGACATGAGAGCTGTTCATCTACTAGCTGTGATGTCTAATGACAGCTTTTAAGGTGTGCTAATTGTTTACTCCCTGACTGATGTTTTCAGCACAGTCTTCCAGGCGTTCCACGCTTGACGCATAGACCACAGGACAGTTGTTTAGTTAATAGAATTAAGGACAAGCAGAACAAGAAAGTTTTCAGAACAAGTAACCTTTCAGCACAAGTAACTTTTCAGAACATGTAAACCTTTCAGCACAAGTAACTTTTCAGACCATGTAACTTTTCAGAACAAGTAACCTTTCAGAACAAGTAACTTTTCAGCACAAGTAACTTTTCAGAACATGTAAACCTTTCAGCACAAGTAACTTTTCAGACCATGTAACTTTTCAGAACAAGTAACCTTTCAGAACAAGTAACTTTTCAGAACATATAACCTTTCAGAACAAGTAACCTTTCATAACAAGTAACTTTTCAGTACAAGTAACTTTTCAGAACAAGTAACTCCCTTACCATTGCAGCTCTCCGAGTGAGTATGTTCTTTTTCTAGGAGGAGGAAACCCCACAGTCTGGTCGAATATGGTGTGGTGAGTGATATGCAGCGTGCAAGAGCTTTATGGCCTCGCGACTGCCACAGGTGACACTGGTACCACCGGTAATGAAGAAGGGAGCTGGCGTTTGAGCAGCACTCTGGACCCCAGAGTCGGGCTGGAGCGTGCCAGCAAACATCGCAATCAGGGCTTTCACATGACTTGTTTCCATCAAGTATTCAGCTTATGCCCAGTGAATAAGGATAATAGACATTTTAGATGGATGTCATCATAAGCCAAATGAAGAGGGTTATCTGACTTCATAAACAACAAACCAGAATATTTTATTACTGATAATCTTGCTCCTGATGTCACTGTTGGAGTTTGCACTCAGAGATCAGCCCATCTCCCAGAGACCATTCTTCTCATATGTTTTTTTTCACATATTTATCAGTAGGTGTGCTGGCTGTGAACTGATCATATGACCCTGGTGTTGCTAACCCCCTGCTCTACCTAAGTTAACAGGTACACTACAGGAGTCACTCACACCCTCTCCCACTGAGTGCGTCTGCGACGTGAAGCCCCACCCTGACCAGAAGAATGATTCTTTCAGACTCATTTATTTCACATTAGCAGCGTAATGGCAAATCGCTGATTTCGCCAAGCCACTGATTAATAACCCTATCATACCTTAGCACTCTGAAGTGCAGCCAAGTTGTTTGATCATGATACTCCAAGAAAAAGAGAGGCTACATTTCCATCTCTCCTTGTAAGCCAAGTGAAAGCGTTCAGTGCTAAATTCGATTAGCCTTCCGGAACATAGTGCTGAATGGCTCACTGTTATGTGTCTGAATAAATTCATAAATGACAGCACCCTCCTTGCTTAGACCCCTTAAAAAGACTTTCTCCAAGGTCACCAACCCTGGGTGCCATTCCAGACTGCTGACCGATGTCTTTTCTCTTCCAACATACCCATCTTGTGAGCTGAGTCAGAAAGAAACACAAGGTCATAAGGGCAAAGGTTGAAAACCATTGTGTCTCAGACCATCAACGTTTGTCCTGTTCAGAAACATCTTGCAAGGACTGTAGCTGCTTAGCAGAAACTTTTCAAAGAGACACAAGTACATATCAGTATCAGACTGTAGTGTTCCTGCTGGGGAGACTGCAAACCCTTCCCAGTAATCATGTTTCCCAGCATGCTATGGGGGTAAGCATGTTTCCCAGCATGCTGTTGGGTTAATCATGCTTCCCAGCAAGCTGTGGGTGTAGAAGATGGATTAAGCGATGTTTGGATTTGCTGTTTATTTGCTGCTAGGACCAGATGAGCTGAACATAGTTCGAACATGTTTAGGTATCAGTGAATGAACCAATCAGCAGCAGACAATTAACCCTACCATAGACAGACAGAGACACGCACGAAACACCGCGCTTATAGTCACCTCTGGATGAACCTGGTTGCTCACTACTTTAATTGACATTGCCGAGGCAATATTTCTTTTCTCTTTTTTTATGTTTCCACATGCGCTGGCAGATTATTTACCGCAGGCCGTAGGAGAGAAGACACACCGCCAAAATAGAAACTTCTCAAGCTGTCAGCAGGCAGCAACCTGCCGCAAACCCAAACTGCCTTGTCTATTTATGGCATCACAATGTATTTTCACAGAGTTGAAAGGTTCATTTGAGTGATCAAAAGAAATAAAGAATAAGAAGAATAAGAAGAAAAAGTCCAGCAAAGTCGAGATTAGCTAGCGAAATTTGCTTGCCGGTTGTCTTATTTGAATGCCACCAGTTTAAGCTAACACCAGAGATTATCGTGTCTACGCCTCTTATCTGATGGCACTGGCCTGGTGTGGCATCGTGGGTAACTGGTTCTCTCCAGAACTCAGCTTTCCTTGGCCTTGTGGCCTGCAGGCTGTACCAGACCTTCCAACCCAGTGCCTCAACAGCCTTGAAGGCTGTAGGGTTTGATGTTGCTTGCATACAGCTGTTGGGATGCTAATGTGGTCGCGCTCTTGTCTGTCTGTCTCTCTGGTCTCAGAGCCTTATGTGATGCCATGTCTATTCAAATGATCAGCTAGAGGAAGATAAGGCAAAGTCTGTCTGTCTGTGAGCGAATTATCAGTGCTAAAACATGTAGGAGAGATTTTGTTTGCTTTTGCTGACACACAAATAGTTTTGCTCTAGGCAGACTGATAATTAAGTCTGTTCTATTAGCACATACTGGAAAGCGGTGTCTCAGATGACATCAATATGTCTATAATGAGTTTTTTAGGATATCGACAGCCTAAGAGAAAGCTTCAGGTGGCTAAGGACACTGCTAGGTGCAGACTTAGTGCTTATAGCTTTCCTTGGGGTGACCTTTTCAGGAGTTTTACTCAGTCTGTAAATTCTTCAGCCAATTTCTCCAGGTGTTGTAGTCAGGGCAGACCACTAAACCACTTTTGTAAGTCACTCTGGATAAGAGCGTCTACTAAATGCCACAAATGCAAATTTAAATGCATGTAAATGAATTTTGAAACTGCTTGTGACGGAGCTGACGGAGCTGGATTCGGTTCATGTGGTACATTAATGTACCAGTGCAGCCAGACGCCACTCAGCTGCACAATGGTCTGCTGGTTTGGTCTGCTGACAGACGATAACAGCACACAACACCCAGGGAGTAAAGCTCACCTGATGTGTGTTCAATCAAAGCGCATGGCGGTTTACTGTCTCTCACACCATTTTTATCATACTTTGTTTTATGGTGTTGAACTGACAAAGGATCTCTACTTCATTTTCACGTCAAATAGGAGCCTCGTAATTCTCACATGCACGTGACTATGTGTGTGTGTGTGTGTGTGTGTGTGTGTGTGTGTGTGTGTGTGTGTGTAAAACCTATTTGTCTCCTTATAAAACACGGCCCCAGAATAAAGGAGAGGCTTTAGTGGGGATGCCAGTATGTTTTGTGATCTTGTAACAGATAGTAACCAAGAGCTTCTATCACATGGTTTTTGTTTGCGATACATTTACTGTTAAAGGGCAAAACCCACATCAATCCAGATGGACCACTCATACAGATAATCATGTACATAATCCCTTTTACATTATTAGTGCAGCCAAATAAAGTCGGAATCTTAACGGCAAAC